>NC_062978.1:24429966-24729966 GCF_023078275.1 Leguminivora glycinivorella | reverse complement strand
GAAAATTTCTTCAAACACAAATGATATCCGCCACTCTGCAAAACAGTCATCCATTCGACGTTTCTTGAAGTGTACGTAAAAGATATACATTTTTTCAAGCTTTTCTTTGGCAGAATGACGGATATTGTGCTAATAACAAGACAAGTATAGTTAGCACTCTTAACTGACCAATATAGAAACCTCATTTGTTTTTAACGAAGATTTTTAGTCAGTTAAAAGATTGTAACAATGAATACAATGATAAGCGCAACCGGCACAGGCAATGTGTGAGTGACGATGCAGAACTGAATATTGGTATAAAAACAAATAAAAAACATTTTTGGTATGAAGTAGGTAAATGTACGAAGGAGAGAGAATGAGTGAAATTAAAATGAAATGTGAAAGATGACATGATAAAGTACGAGTAGGCATGTGTGACTAACACCAAGAACGACATATAACATGCGGGATGTAAGGTCAGGAGTGGGAAGCATGAAATTCTCTATAATAATTAGCTTTATGCATACATTTGTTGAATGATGGCGATCTCCTATAATTTAAATTAATCTAGTAATTAAACCTGAAATGTATTTTTACTCAAAAATTGCAGAATTTAAAAGTGCTTTTTGCTGTGTACTTAACGCAGCAAAAGGGATTGTACAAGATTCCAATGGGTTGGCAACGCGTCCATAGGTTACGGTGACCGCTATCCATCAGGCGGACCGTATGCCTGTTTGCCACCGACGTAGTATAAAAAAAATAAGGTGCCGCACGCACTGCAAGTAAAAACGTTTCATATTTAATACCAAAGAGGATGGAGTATTATAGAGAGTTACTGTCGAAGTAAAATTTGTAATCACAGTGCATAGACACAAGCTTAAAACTTTTGAACCTCAGTTTTGACAATTTGGCCCATATTCTTAGCTTGATATGTGTTAAAATGTCAAATATTAATATTAGCGCCACCTAGCTGAGCGTACCCCAAAGGTGTAACGCCATCTTGGCCACCGTACCTTTTTCTGTATGGTACTGAGGTACGCTTTTTTCTTAGACTTTATCTGTCTATACGGAGTTATATATGTCTTTGATAATACAAACGCGCTAGAATATTATCATGACAAATAAAGTTATTCCCTATTTATGCATTAGGCAAATAAAACGTATGTTAAATTTTAGGTTTCCATTTTAATACATTTACATAAATGTTACTAAAAATGAAGGTTCTCCTATTTTCTACATTAAAAGTTTTTACCAAGCAAAAAGTATAACAACAAAAAGTACTTATGATTCCTACCATTAACAATAATACCGAAAAAACTCGCAGAATTCATACCTAAGATTGTTTACATGACTTCAAGCAGATTCGATTCCCGGTTACGTAAGAGGGCTTAAAAAAATCTGAATGTTATTAGGTATATTAAACTTAAAATCAAAGCCATTTTCCTACGAACAGATGTCGCTATCTAGGGAATGACTTCTCCATACCAAAGACATATATAACTTCGTATAGACAGATAAAGTCTAAGAAAAAAACGTACCTCGGTACCATACAGAAAAGGGTACGGTGGCCTAGATGGCATTACACCTTTGGGATACGCTCAGCTAGATGGCGCTAATATTAATATTTGACATTTTAACACATATCAAGCTAAGAATATGGGCAAAATTGTCAAAACTGAGGTTCAAAAGTTTTAAACCTGTGTCAAGAGATGGCAGTCTATCCACTGAGTTTACACATTTTACTTTCGACAGTAACTCTCTATAATACTCGATCCTCTTTGTCCATACTGACCGTTTTGGATTGATCAACCTGTGTCCTGTATAATTTTTTTTATGCATGAAGCCCAATTATGAAGAATAAAGCATGTTGCAGTTAGATTACTAATTCGAACAATTCACAATGAATTTTAGAGGATGTGGTGATAAAGGCGAGGGTGGGACGGGCGGGACGGTACTCACATGGGTTGCCTCTGTCGGGTGCTGTGGGACAAAACCAACGGTTAGTGGCGATCTACTGCCCCTTCACGAATCTATGCACCTTTTTACTTTCTTATGGGGTCTCAAATTAATGTGTTACTTTTGTTTATGAGCTGAGAGCGTTCAGCGTCGCGCAAGCGGAAAAGTACACTCTGGTCGCTTGTATACGTGTCCATGTGTTTGATATTAAAGTCACGAACCGGACATCATCGTACGCTGTGCTTGAGCGTCCACACAACAAGGTCTTACAAAATAAGGTGAAACTATTTATATGTGCACCAGTGCATAGATACGCGAATAAAGTTGCTCTGTTTTAATCGGTCCCAATTATGTTTCCCTTTCATGCGAATTTAATAGGTACTACTATTTAATTAATTAATTTAAAATTAACCCTTAAAATTACTTGTTCATTCTTTTCACCATGCCATTAACTAAATTACCACTTATCACCATGTTATTCTTAAACAGTTTTAATTTAAATCTTGTAGAGTTCTCTGATTTAAAATCTGTTTAGTCGTTCGACTCATGCATTTAATTTTCTTGAGAGATTTCTTGCTGTAGAGGCTAAAATCTTCTTGGAAGAGAGGTCGTACCTGTGTCAAAGTGTATTTCAAACAGCGGTGCCCAGAGCTGTCCGTAGGCGGATCAACAAGCGGATCAGTAAGCGAAGCGGGCGTTGTAGCGGAGAGCGGGCCCGCCAGTGGGACGCTGGGTGGGGCGTCTTCACTCTCTTTATATTTTCAGACGTAGATAAAAATCTTTATGATGTTGATATGTCATACCCATGTCGAAGTGTATTTCAAACAGCGGCGCCCCTGAGGCATCCGTAGGCGGGTCAACTAGTGAGTAAATGAGCGGGCGTTGTAGCGGGGATCGGGCGAAGAATGACGCCCGGTGGGGCGTATTCTCTTTTGGACGTGATACTGTCCCATACAGTTCCCTGTAGAGGCTAAAATCTTCTTAAAATAAGTGTTATACCTGTGTCGAAGTGTATTTCAAACAGCGGTGCCCCCGAGGCATCTGTTGGCGGATCAACTAGCGAGTAAATGAGCGGACGTTGTAGCGGGGAGCGGGCGATGAGTGGGCCCGCCAGTGGGAAGCCGGGTGGAACGTCTTCTCTTTTGGACGTGATACTGTCCTATATAGTTCCCTGTAGAGGCTAAAATCTTCTTAAAATAAGTTTTATACCTGTGTCGAAGTGTATTTCAAACAGCGGTGCCCCCGAGGCATCTGTTGGCGGATCAACTAGCGAGTAAATGAGCGGACGCTGTAGCGGGGAGCGGGCGATGAGTGGGCCCGCCAGTGGGACGCCGGGTGGGGCGTCCTCTCTCGCTTCGCGGACGTAGTGCGCGGCGTCCCAGTGGGGCGCTGCGCCGCCGGCCCATACGCGAACCTGAGAAGTAATCACACATTATATGTGTATACATACATACATACAATCACGCCTGTATCCCATAAAGGGGTAGGCAAAGCACACGAAACTACTAAAGCTTCAGTGCCACTTTTGGCAAATAAGGGGTTGAAAGAAAACGAAACTGTGACATTGCAGTGACAGGTTGCCAGCCTCTCGCCTACGCAATTTAACCCATATCCCATAGTCGCCTTCTACGACACCCACGGGAAGAAAGGGGGCGGTGAAATTCTTAACCCGTCACAATATAGCCTGTATATATGTATATGAAAGAAAACCCATGACTCAAAAACTCAAGTATTTGAGCTTACTCAAATGGTGTTACCTAATCTGCGGTTAGTGTTCTGAACAGTTATGAGCGAGCATTCGTACGCTCATGCATGTATGGGTGTCAAGTATTTTCATCTGCGCATAAACGCACGAAGAACACTAAGAGAAAAGCTTTACTGGTATTCGAACCCATCCTCTTTATAGATAGGGTCGCTACCAATTAGATCAGACCGGTCGTCAATGTCAGAAAACACCAAGCAAACTTTGCTAATAAACCAACTTGCAAGTAGAAATGTAGGAAACATTTTTCATCGCGACGTACTGTAATTATTTTCATTTGGAATCATAATTTATTTACCGTAAGAGTAGCTTCAGCTCCGCAGGGTGGTGATCCTCCATCAAAAGCTGCTATGACCAGTTCGTAGACTGAGGCGTGAGCGTCTAGCGTCTGCTTTAGAGTGACCTGGCCGGTTCTACGGTCGACGCGGAACAGCTCGCCGTGACCGCGTTTCATCTCGTAGCGGACCTGAAAATAATCAATCAATGGCCTTAGCGTCTATTTCAGACGATTTATGGTGCAATGTCCGAGAGACATCGCTTTTGATGACTAATGAGACCTATGCGAGAGCGACACATTTTGCCACACATCTGACAAGGGAAGCTTGCAACCGATTGCGACGTTTCGCTATGGTGTCTTCTTTCCCTTTTGTCAGCAAGTGCCGCAAACCAGGTCTCATCGACGAACTTGCGACCATCTCCAACGCACTTTCGCCACTCCGTCCGCTTCTCCGCAAGCTTCTCCCAGTTTTGGTAGTCGATTTTAAAGGCTGCCATGTCCCTCTTGGCGCAGTCTTTGAAGCGAAGCAATGGTCTCCCAACATCTCTTTTGGCATTCGCTAGTTCGCCTAGAAGAACACGGCGTGGTAAACGGGAAAATAATATGGATTCAAATATACTGTAAATACATTTCTTGACTAAAACCATTCATGGACACTACGCCCGACACAATAGAAAGATGTGTATAGACGTCTAGTGTCCATTAGAATGTTTAAATTGTATCGGAATTTTGGATCAAGTTGAAACTATGACGTCAAATATCTTAACTGCAGCTAGGCGTGTTCATCGTCAGCTCAAACCGTGAACATACGGTGGAGTACGGACAGCCGACAAAGACGGAACGGTTGTGACACTGAGAGGGCTAGAGTAAGACAGTGTTAGAGTACCTCTCCATTATCATTGGCATCTCTATCATCAGCCCGGACTGTGAACACAGGGGCTTGCGGCTCCGCGCCGGCCGGGACGGCGGCGGCGTACGGACGGCCGACAAACACGGGGCAGTTGTCGTTCACATCCGTCACGGATACGGCGAGACGGGCTAGGGCTATACGGGCGTCTGCTCCGGTACCTGTACAAAGTTATATCGATTTATAGGGTGTATGAGAGCATACATGATTATTGTCAGCACATGTCAGATTTGTTCAGTATGTGAGTGAAAACAATAACTTAGGAGGGTAGATCGCGCGCTGTCTATACAATTTTAACATCCACCCGCCTTCGTCAGTTTTTCCGTGATCATGATGCATGCAACTGCGTCGAAATATCGGGAGCTCGACAAAAATCAAAAAGGTAATCACGGTCTATATCCCGGTCAATATAAGTCTAATGAAAATAACCGTGAATCATTCAAAACTCTTAACAATAACTTAGTTATTAATGCACACATGTTTTTGCAGTTCATAAACCACTTATGCGGATTCGAAACCAGGAATTTGCATCAGAGATATTATTAACTTTTCAAACAAAATATGTATCTAGTAAAATTGTTTTGTAATTTTTGTGTTCTCAAGGGTACGTATCACAATGTCTAAAATTAAAAAAACCTAACGTTAAATGACCTACATTCAAAATACCTAATAATTTTAAATACCTAAGCAAGTTACACCTACGCACGAATTACCAAAATTTAAAATACCTATTGGACTAAATACCTAATGTTTGAAATACCAAAAACTATATAGCCTAAATTTTATACACCAACATTTGAAATACCCTATGGTCAAAATACCTAAAATGATTAAAAGGTCAAAATACCGAAGTAGTAGGGTAGGTTCCGCGAGCGTAAGAGGGTATATTGAAATATTAATTTTAAGCATAGTATAGTTACGCATAATTTATCTAGGCATATTTTTGTTTGTTCGAATATATGTTGTCCATAAAGGTTTTTCGTCGAGTGGTTTTTATGCATAACATTGTTTAGTCGAAATTTATCACGCAGAATTTTTATCATAGCTAATACTACTATATTGATGTTGCAGTTCTAACCTAACCTAACCTAACCGACATTCGTGCATTCTTAACAAAATATTGTATTTCTTGAGGTCGCAGTTCTAACCTAACCTAACCGACAATTAAAGGTATGCCAAATAGACGGAACCCGATTGGTTTAAATCCTATATTAGAGTAGGTTTAGGTTAGGTTAGAACTGTGACCACGCGCAAAAACAGTTTACAGATTAGGTTTAGGTTAGGTTAGTACTGTGACCACACGCAAAAACAAACAGAGTACAGAGTAGGTTTAGGTTAGGTTAGAACTGCGATCACACAGAAAAGAACGGCTTACAGAGGTTTAGGTTAGGTTAGAACTAGTTAAGATAGAAGAAGGTTACGTTCGTTGTGACCAAACATACAAACAAATAATTTACAAATTGTAAAATTTTACAAAAATTAACAATTGAAATACTTAGGTATACACAATTACACAATTGAAATAATATTACGCGTACATAATAAATTTTATTTAATGTAAAGCAAAATGAAATTAAAAAACACAAAATAAAGTACCACGATATTTAATAAAGTATACTCGGAATAAGTTATCTACGAAGTAAAAGTCCACGGTTTAATTTGACTTGTATCGATCGATCATTCTACGATATGAACTGTCGATGAAATGAAATTATTTGAAACGTTGTGTTTGAAATAATATTCGATTAATTGTCTGTCGACGGTTCAAGGGTAAACCGATTATTTATGCCCCATTTATTAGACATTTTTGCTTTCCGGATTTAATCATTAGGTATTTCGATTTTAGGTATTTTGAACGTAGGTCATTTAACGTTCGTTTTTTTAATTTTAGGTATTTTGAACGTAGTTCATTTAACGTTAGTTTTTTTTATTTTAGACATTATAATATGCACCTTTTTAAACTTTAGGTATTTTGAATTTCGGTCGAAACACCATTATGTATTTTGATTTTAGGTATTTTGAACGTAGGTCATTTAACGTTAGGTTTTTTAACTTTAGACATTGTGATACGTACCCGTTCTCAAGTTATGGTCAATGTTGTTGAATATGAATAGGAACGCGAATTTGTCAGTAATACATACCACTCTTTGCCTGTATGAGAAGAACATAAGAGTCCCGTTCTTCTCGATCGAGTGCCAACCCTGTGCTACGGACTGCTCCTGATGTTACGCCAATCTAGAACAAAAATACAAGATCGTTACTATTTTAGTTAGAAGTCCCACTTCGGTGCTTAACCTTCCAAGATCCGCCGGCTCCCCAGGGTTTTGGCATTATTCAAAATTGAGTGTTCAGTTTTGAAGTATGTGTATTGAAAGGTTGACATACGCAGTGATGCTTACCTCAAATCCTTCGACAGGGTTCAGTATAGAGAACTCAACGTGTTCGTTCAGCGCCGCTCCGAGCACGGACAGTACCGCCACCGTCGCCGGCCGCGTACTGTTCTCAGCCACCGCGCCGTAGTACTCCGGCTGAGCGAACGCTAGCCCTGCCGGCTCTGCCGGATGTGCCCGTACGGTGAGCCGTGCCGTGCCGGACCAGCGCCCGTCCGACGCGCGGACGCGGAGGCGGGCGAGCTCCGGTAGTAAGTCGGGCTGGGAGACAGTTACTAGGCCGGTTGGGGAGACGGTGAACGCGCCGGCTGCGTCACCTGTAAATATAATAATTATTAGTACACAAAGCTAATTTTATTACTAATTTTAAGTATTTTGACTAGCAAAAGAATGTCTTGTAGGAGTACAAAGAATATTGAGTAAAGTTAGGAGTGAGAGTATTGAGTTGTAAAGAGGATACTTATTCTTAAACACAAAATCGTCTATAAATCGTCGTTCTTTACCGGATACTGATGACCAACGTAGGCAATACGGTTGAGTCGTAGGATAATCGTTCGAATATCAAGCGCAGATTTACAACCAAATTATGTTACTAATAGATCTTCAAACACACCTTCAATAATATCATATTTAAGCGTCCCATTAGCCGGCAGATCCGCATCAGTAGCTTTCAACGCTTGCACCAAAACGCCGGCCGCCGTCGGAAGCAACACGGTCGCGTCGTACGACGATCGTTCGAAAATCGGAGCGCAGTCGTTGACGTCTTCTACGTCTACGATTACAGTCGCCGTGCTGTCGGATGGTAGGCGAGGTGAGCCCATGTCCACAACCTGAAATAAATTAGCACATTAATACATTTTTAGGACAAAATATGGCTCGATTCGATAACTGTCATACGGATTCCGATACGCGTCAGCGGTAACGCCGTGATATGAACACGGATGGAACTCTTTACAGTATCGTCTGTATTTTAACATTACTCAGTGAGACACACATTTAGACGCTGCTATTTCTGGTCTACTTTAAATATACAAAAAAAAATCTTACCTTAACAGTAAATTCGTGTCTCTTCGCTGTCTCATAATCCAGCGGCGCTCTTATAAGCAGCGCGCCCGTCGTCGGATGCACAGCGAATAAAGCCGCCGCCGCCGGCTGTAGGATCTCAAACGCCCTCTGCTGATGCGCCGGGGAGTCTGCATCACTAGTGGAGAGTACTAGAGGAGCGTCGGCGTCAGCGCGCGAGACGAGAGCGCCGCGGGCGGCGGATTCCGACACTCGTCCGTGGTAGCGCCGGGAAATGAGCACGGGGGGGAACTCGTTGCGGTCTAAAACGTGGACTGCAACGTGGGCAGTTGCTGAGCCACCACCCTGTATAGAAAGACAATATTTTAGTAACTTAAAATCAATAGGAATGATGTATGCATCACATGATGTTGTTTTAACCAACAATGATGCATCAGTAGCACACATGCATTAATGTCAACAGTGATGCATCAATAATGCGTCTGTATAGATCTTAGTGCGTTTTCACATTACAGGCGCCATCTTGGATTTTTCCCATTGAAATCCTTCCGACATCCCATATCGGATCGGATAATGTGAAAACGGCCTTATGCTAATGTTGGTGCAGATGTTGACAGCGATAAAGCTTTTGTATATAAATGTGATAGTGTTTGGTAAAACATCCCACGTTGTCGCTAACCACAATAAAGACGAGGTATCTTTATATGAATAAACTGACACAGCGGCTTTGACGTTTTACAAAACACGCTCACAAAGATGTACAGTAAATTATGGACATAAACATCATAATATGATTACTATAATCCTTATTAAAATAAGAATACACTGCAGTTATCACTTTAGTCTTGTCATTCAAGATTAAGCATAGAGATTTGTTAAATATAACCTTTAATAGTTGTTAATAAGTTAGTGCGATGTTTAAAAACGTACCATTGCAAACACAGTAACAGTGAGGTTGTAGAAGCTTGTCTCCTCATAGTCCAATTCTGAAGCCGTAGCCAACAGTCCAGCAGCCGGATTCAACGCGAAGCGTCCCTCGCCGCCTTGTAGCGAGTATCGTAGGGCTGCGCCTCGGGCTTCGATGGCGCCCAGAACTACGCCAGGAGGCTCATTCTCGGCTACTTCGAATACGTATGAGTCTGTTGCCAACCTGGAGCAAGAAATGTTCATGAATACTAAGACATGTACAGTCGAATTCATAAAATGTGCACATTTATTTACGAACTCGATTGTATACGGCAATAATTATTTAAAAATAACTGAATTTTAACTGCAGGGTGTAAAAAGAGATTAAGAATTATAATAAGAAAAATAATTTCAATATCCTGGTCCACGGCACCAAATTGTAACACCACTTGTGTTAGAGTACCGGACCTAAGGGGTAAAATATCGTGGTATAAATACTATAGGAATGTACTGTGGCGGTGCGATGTCTGGTTTCACTATAGTAATATGAAGTGGTAGAGTGCTGTATGCATACAGTTACTGTCTAGTGTCACATCAACAGCGGTCGGAACTATGGGAGCAAAACTTTAACAAAACCTTAGAGCTGACATAAATTAAAAAGAAAACCAAGATTATTATTTTCAGATCAGTGTTAAATTTAATTATATACCTGAATCCAAGATTTCCAATACATTACTACAAGGATATTAATATTTTCATGGCTGTAAGCACTCCATAATGTCCATTTAGCAAGTTTTGTTAAAGTTTTGCTCCCATAGTTCCGATCACTGCAGGTTTCAATATCCTGGTCAAGGCACCAAATTGTAACATCTTATCAAAGAATCTTTAAGCAACATGGAGCAGCCGTACAGATCAACAGGTGACAGACTACAGTGAAGAAACCTGGGAGACAAGGTTAGTCACTTACTGAGGTGGAGCGACATCAGGCTCTACTATAGTGATGTGCAGTGGTAATGTATTGGCACGAGCGTGTGGTGGGGGGTTGGCGGCGCGCACGTTGAGCGTGTACTCTCGAGGCGCGGGGGGCGGGGGCAGCGGGGCGGACAAGTACACGTCGCCTAAAGCTGCGTCCACGGTGAAGAGGCCTGCGTCGCCACCGGCTGAAAACAAAAGAAAACATTTTTAGAGAGATTTTAAGAGGGTAGTTCACATCACAACGCACATGATGCTGATGGCATTTCAGGAGCGCCTAGGTTGCTTCGGTTGAGATACCAATACTGTTCGAGCCTTTCTTAGATGTCTCTTACCTATTCGATATTTTAGTGAACTATTCATAAGAGCTTGTAATTAGGCCTACATGAATAAAGATATTTTTGAGTTTAGTGATTACTAGCTTTTGCCCGTGGCTTCGCTCGCGTTACAAAGAGACAAAAAGTAGCCTATGCCACTCTCCATCCCTTCAACTATCTCTACTTAAAAAAAATCACTACAATTCGTCGCTCCGTTTTGCTGTGAAGGACGGACAAACAAACACACACTTGCCCATTTATAATATTAGTATGGATTTAGTAATCTAGCAAGGATTCATTAATTTTTTCGACAAACGTATCGCCGTCGCCGCTGAATTCAAGGATTACTTACCTAATGAATATTCTATCCTAGCAGCATCTCCCGCATCTCTGTCAGCAGCCCTCAACGCCGCCACTAGCGTCCCAACAGCCGCATTCCTAGGTAACCTGGCCTCAGTCAGTCTTCTCCATTCCGAGACATACTCATCAATCTCATCATGAACACATAGTGTAACACGTTAAACAAACTAACCTAATCTATTTTGTGTCCAAGATTTGAAGACACTTACCCAGTGAGTATTCTATCCTAGCAGCATCTCCCGCATCTCTGTCAGCTGCCCTTAACGCTGCCACTAGCGTCCCAACAGCCGCATTCCTCGGTAACCTGGCCTCAGCCAGTCTTCTCCGCCATTCTGGGGCATGTTCGTCGTCGTCGTGTACTCGGATTGTGACCCTGGAGAAGGCGCGGGATGCGCGCGGGGCTTGGTCGCGCGCCCAGACGGTCAGCTCGTGGATGTGGGCTGTTTCTCTGTGGAGTTTAACATTGGATTAGCGTTTGTTTGACGGTTCCGATGTAGAGAGTAGAAATGACGGTAAGAGTTAGATCACTAGTTACGGAGGAGACTTCCTACGGTGACATCGAACGACTTTTGAATAGAGTACAGAATTGAAGATTGTGTTTGAAGAACAAACAAAGCAATTTATGAAAGAATAGGTATTTATTTTAGACAGTGTATGTCCATTAAAGTACACTGTCTAAAACAACTAGTATTTTGTGATATGCTGGCCTTATTTAATTATCTGAAATCAGATTAACTATATTTATTCCTAAGAAGTCCTGATTATACAACGAAAGTCCAGACTTTGGTTATAAGTTATAAATATTATAAATGTTATATAACATTAAATTTATAGCAGCCAGTGTGGGAGCACCGTTTAGAAACTCCTAAAACTGCTTGCTCGTTTTAAACCGTTAGGTAAGAAATCTCCAAAGAAACAGTAAAAAAGTAAGAATCTAAACTCGCCACCTATTGTTGAAAAGCATTTTAAATTTACTTAACATTAGAAAAAAACATACCTATCTAAAGGTTGAGCCAGCTCCAAAACCCCCGTCAGCTCATGCACCCTAAACAGTTTCACTGACGCCGGCGCCCGCGCCGCATGCAACCCGTATAGCAGCCTCTCTCCCTCGCTATCCCCCTCCCCCGCGCGAGCTCGCAACGCCGCGAGAGCTTCGCCGGCTCGCGCTGATTCGGAGACGTCGACAGTGTACTCTTCGCGCGAGAAAGAGACACCTGCTTCGTTCGCGTCGTTGATTACTGTGATGTTTACCTGGGAACAACGTATGTGTGTCAATTTATGACCTAAGTATATTAAAAAAATATATATATATATATATATATATTTTAAATATGTACCTATGAGTCTCACGGGAGTTTTATAGTTAAAATAACCTAAGTATTAGGGATGTACCGACTAGTCGGGAAAGCCGACTATCCGGCCACTTTTGTAGTCGGCGATAAGTCGGCGACTAGTCGGCAAAAAAGGCCGATTAGTCGGCATTTCATAAGTGATAGAAAAACAGTACAAAAATAAATCAACAGGTGATGTGGTTGCATGTACGAACTTGTTGTGGCTTACTTAGTCAAAACAACAAATATCTGTGATCATCACAGAAATAAATGTCCTTCTTAGGACTATCAATTTCATAGGCAGGATCACTAATTCACTACCTACTATGCCAAACCGGTTGTTAAAAATGAAAAATGTATATAAATATTCTCATAGACCTTTAAAACTGTAAAAGACAAAAAAAAACATGAAAAGCGCGAACAGAAGACCAAAAATGACATTCAAAATGTGAATATAGTAGAAAAAACTGTTTTGGCCGACTAGCCGACTAGTCGGCCGACTAATCGGCCATTCCAGCGCCGACTAGTCGGTAGTCGGCCTAGTCGGCCAAATCAATAGTCGGTACATCCCTACTGTTTACCATGAATAAACCATTGAATCTGAATCTGAATCTACTAAGTATGTTACATTTCAAGTTTGCATGGTTATTATCATCGGATGTGGTATGGAATATCAAAAGTACAATAACATAATTAGTACTTAGGCAATCAAGTAAGCGATAGCGTAACGTCAATGGGTTGTTAACTTATCATCATGAGATTGGTGAAAAATAATCATGAGATTGGTAAGGTTCGCTCCGTTACCTAATGATAATGACCAGTCCAGGATAGAGCGATGTAGACGCTTCAAATGTTACGTGGATGATATCTTATTTAACCTGCACGCTCGTTTGACACTGTACAAAGTCATCCCATCTCTACAGAGAAGTAGAAGCTACAAAATTTAGGAGAATGGTGATAGTCGTTTCACCCTATTGCGAATTAAAACAGTACTTACAATAACAGTGGCAGTGTTAGTTCCATCGCTAGCGGACACAGTAAGCGCATAGCGGTCCCGTCGTTCGTGTAGTAATCGTTTCGCTAGGACCAGGGAGCCGTCTTCACGGCCCACTAGGAACTCGTTCCATTCGTCGCCATCTACAGAAAAATATAAATTTAAGTATCGCTGCAAGCAAGTATGTACAGATACTACAGATGTAGTGCGAAGAGATTTGCCTTCGTTTAGATGAGACGACTAAAAAAACTAATTAGTCCGTCAGTTAGATTATCAAATAATTTTAGACACATATTTTTTCTTTTTTCTCGTAAACGAAAAATGACTACGGTACAGTGCGTTGAAGTTTCGCGTGACGTCACGCTTCGCTTATTAGGTACAATTTTTACTTAGAAGTGACTCCGGAACTTTGATGGTCTATATCTTTGTATGTGTTCAGTATTTTTGAACGATCTAACTGACGGACTAAATAGAATGTCACTTTTTTTATGTAGTCGTCATCCATATTAATGCTCAAATAAAAACCAAATATCTGTCTCGAAGAACCTGGGACCAGGGTACAAAGATAGATAGATGAAATCACAAAGACTTACAACTAGGGAACAAATCAAATATTTTATTGAATATTTTTTCATTTGTTCTTTTGTCAAGTAGTCACACTACTATATATAAATTATAAAAGCGTAGCCGTGTTTGCATAGAAAATCGGCCCTTTCGCCAAATGTTCACTGTAATTTTTTTTTAAAGAGCTCTCATGACAAATATTATTTACTGTAAGTTTGAGGTTTCTATCTTTTTTATTTTCTGAGATATGATTTTTTTATTAATTTACATAATATCCATTTTTTTCAACATTGGCTAATGCGATTCACTTGAACTTTTGGGACAATAATATACATGTAATAACTCACATGTTCTAGCAATAATATTTAATAGTGCCGAAAAAATTCTTGGCTTAAAGTAGGAAACAAAACTTCAGTATTTTTTTTTCTCGCTTTTTAGAAAAGCGACACCTACAGTTCTTTGTCAAGTAATTGCTTATATAAAGGCCTGCAACATATATTTTTTTTCAAAATAATCCAGTAGGTACTTCATACTAGAAAATGGAATAATAAAGGATACTACCCATACCGCAAACGAGCTACACAGTAAATAGGTGAATTTTAGTCGTAATACCTTTATGAATGCAATCTTCCAGTACCAATATTGTTAATAATAAAGAGGTTTGCGACTAAAATTCACCTATTTACTGTGTAGCTCGTTTGCGGTATGGGTAGTATCCTTTATTATTCCATTTTCTAGTATGAAGTACCTCCTGGATTATTTTGAAAAAAATATATATTGCGGGCCTTTATATAAGCAATTACTTGACAAAGAACTATAGGTGTCGCTTTTCTAAAAAGCGAGAAAAAAATACTGAAGATTTGTTTCTTACTTTAAGCCAAGATTTTTTCGGCACTATTAAATATTATTGCTAGAACATGTGAGTCATTACATGTATATTATTGTCCCAAAAGTTCAAGTGAATCGCATTAGCCAATGTTGAAAAAAATGGATATTATGTAAATTAATAAAAAAATCATATCTCAGAAAATAAAAAAGATAGAAACCTCAAACTTACAGTAAATAATATTTGTCACGAGAGCTCTTTAAAAAAAAATTACAGTGAACATTTGGCGAAAGGGCCGATTTTCTATGCAAACACGGCTACGCTCTTTAAATAGATATCATACACGAAAGAAAAAACGACAAGGCCCACTGGTCGCTGAGCCGGGAATCGAACCCGGGTCTTCAGCTTACGCCGCTAACGTCTTCACCACTAGACCACCAGCCCGCGGGCGGTTCGATTTCCGGCTCGGCCACCGGTGGGCCTTGTCGTTTTTTCTTTCATGTATGATATCTATTTAAATTTACCACAAAGACTTACCAACAATGTCATAATACACCCGGTCCCCCTCCGGATCAGTCGCCTGCAGCACAAGCAGCAGGAAGCCAGGGGCGTCCAACTCGGCGGCCTGCAGCGGCGCCGGGGCCGCTAGCACCGGCGCGCCGCCGCCGCCGCGCGGGGCGCCGCGCACCGACACGCGGGCCACGCCGCAGCGGGCCGGGGAGCCGCCGTCACAGGCGCGAACCTAGCGGTATGAGAACGGTTTACTTTATGTTCGTTCAACTAGAGATTTTTCCAGTCTTCCTAAGCTTTTATAAACTTTTTTTTTTAATTAGCCTCTTTTGTGTCCTACTGCTGGGTAAAGGCCTCCCCTCGACCCTGTTGTCGGCATTTTCCCACCATTTTGGGTAGAATGCGTCCAGGTCGTCCCGCCATCTCCTTTTTGGTCTGCCTGCACCCCGGCCTGCCCCGTCTATGGTGTTTCGCGGGTCCCAGTCTGTAATCATTTTGGCCCACCTTTCCGGGTGCATGCGGCAGACATGTCCAGCCCAGTCCCACTTTAGCTTAAACTATACATGGGTGAATCTACTTTTTCTTGCCTGTTATTGCCATGGTTACGGTCCCCTGAGTCACGCTGGTTTTATACCAAATTATGCTACTTCAACTATGAAAACACGCATTTTTCTGGTGTTCACAAGCCTTTTCCTTAATTTTCCACCTACAAGCTGGGACCGTAAAATGGCAATAACAGGCAAGAAAAAGTTGATTCACCACATGTATAAATTGTATCTTTCCCTTCCCTTCAATTTTTATAGAACTTACAGCCTGCACGCCGCTACAGTCACTGTCCAACTCTCTCTCTCATCTTTACCCTTAAAAAATCTTCTTAACGTTACATCAAAAGCGTCAACTAAGCTCTACGCTTTAGTCTCACCGTACGTGCTTTTTTTTTTAATTATAAATGGGCTTACTCTTGGCCACAGACTAGCCAAAGGCAAAGACGTGGCCTACGATGGAGTGAGCTCGCCCAGAAGATGCCTGTTCACTCTTGATTTGAAGGTACCTTTTCAACTATGGCCTCTTCCAGCTGATGCCGCCTCTTTTTCCACTGGGTTTCTCGAGGTGGTACGTGCGCGACCTTGCCCTCTTTTTTAACCGCCTTCCAATTCTCAAAGGAAGGGGTTCTCAATTCGTCTGTATTTTTTTTTGTTTTTATTTTTATTTTTTTTAATGTTTGTTCCTCGATATCTCCGTCGTTACTGGACCGATTTTGAAAATTATTTTTTGATTGAATGTATATGCATACAGATTGGTCCCATTTTTCTCAGAACCCAGTTCTGATGATGGGATCCTGGAGAAATCGAGGGAACTCCTCAAATCTGAAAGACATACATATGGTGATTTTTGTGTTTTTAAAGGAACAGCATGCATTTACGTACGGAACAGAGACATTTGGTGCAGTGGAACTCCTGATGATGGTCAGAATGGAACTCCTCAAATCTGAACGGCACACTTATAGTGACTTTGGTATTTTTATAAGAACAGCTTACACTTACGTCCAGAACAGTGACATTTGGTGCAGTGGAACTGCTGATGATGGTCAGAACGGAACTCCTCAAATCTGAACGGCACACTTATAGTGACTTTGGTATTTTTATAAGAACAGCATGCACTTAAGTCCAGAACAGTGACATTTGGTGCAGTTGAACTGCTGATGAAGAGTGAGCCGCCCCTGGTTAGAGTTCCGTTTTGATAATCATTATCATCTGTAAGTACTTCAGAATCATCCAAATTTCAAAATTGGTTCAGAAATGACGGAGATATCGAATAACAAACATTAAAAAATATACAGACGAATTGATAACATAATCCAACATTTGAAAGTGTTTATCACCAAAACCCCAAAGGAAGGCAGTTTTTTTTTTCTTAAAAATTATATATATCTAACAGTAGCAAAAATGGACTGGGGTAAGTCCAGTCCCTATGATATCAAAAGCATCGTGTCTCCTCAACGCCCTAGTCGCATATTAATTATATCTTCCCAGACTTAGAGTTCACTTTCAACTCGCTGCACCCCTAGCTCGCCAACTGTATCTAGCAGCTATTAACACCATAGTCATCGTATAGTGTAGCAACAGTAGCAATGTATGAGCCAGTATCTTTATCCTCGTGAAATAAAACTAGGTACATATCAAATACAAAAAGTTCCTTACCGTGATATCAAAAGCATCATGTCTCCTCAACGCCCTAGTCGCATATATCTTTCCAGACTTCGCATTAACTTTCAACACCCCCCTCGCTGCACCCCTCCCTCGCCAACTATATCTAACAGTGCCATTCGCGCCATAAACGTCGTCTAAAGCAGCGACAGTAGCGACGTGCCAGTTGGTATGTTATCTTTGTCCAACGGTAAAACACAGATATATTTTGTACTCACCGTGATATCAAAAGCATCATGCCTCCTCAGCGCTCTAGTCGCATATATCTTCCCTGATTTCGCATTGACTTTCAACACCCCCCTCGCTGCACCCCTCGCCCGCCAACTGTATCTCACAGTGCCATTCACGCCATAATCGTCGTCGAGCGCAGCGACGGTAGCGACGTAAGTGCCAGTTGCGTCGTTGTCGTCGTCCCAAGACGGACGAGCGCCGGATCCGTCGTCCTCGTCGTCACTGTCCCATTCCGCGCTGCTGCCTTCGGCCTGGATAAGAAAAGAAGATTATTTCAAGGATCGGTCAATAAAGATAAGTGTCTATACAAGGTGCCGATGAGGAAACGAACTAATTTTAAACACGCATTTCTGAGGCAAGAAGAAAGACAAAATGATACACAGATCAGGAAATTTTGTAAAAAAATATGTTTCAGTACAGATGATGCTTTTTTTTACGCACTAGTGCGAGAAGTGGTTCATTATATGTCAGGTCGAAACTTCGGAGGGCCATTTGTACTGAAAAACGTCGTACGATACACGTGCGAAAAGGAAATTCGTAACTCGTGTCGATTTAAAACACTCCCTTTGGTCGTGTTTTAATTTATCGCCACTCTTCTCGAACTTCCTTTTTTTAAGCACTTGTATCGTAATGTACTATTTTTTTGTTATATTTGACATATTATGCTCTAAGGAGAGACAGATTCTTAGAGTTGTATCTACTTAGCAGTGGCGGCTGGTGAAAATTTCTGTTAGGCAACACTGAGCAAAAAGAAACGTACCTTAACATTAGGTACTTTACTAGTAATCAATTTTAGGCACATTTTTTTCTTAGAGCACCATATTTTACAGATGGTTGAGTTTGGACTCAAGTTTATCATTTGATACTGGGCTGTACCTTTCTGATTCTACAAGAGGTATGTATAATATAAGTTTAAATTTCTTCAGCAATTTCTCATTTATTTTGTGTTAAAAGCACACACTACTCAACGATAATTACATAGTTCAGAATTAACGGGTTACATGGTAAAAACCGTTCTACCTACCAGTGGCGTGGCGTGAAAATTTTTGATAAAGCCGGAGGGGTTTTCGGGATCTGTTTTGTATGGACTTCTACAGATACTGAAGAATTCTAGGGAACCCGTAGGGAATCGAGTTGTATCGAAGGCCCGCCACTGCTACCTACAAAACTAGTCCCATTATCTTACCTCTTCCGCCTGATCTGCTTGCATAGCCGCCGCAGCCGGCACTCTGATCTCGTAGAACCGCTGCGTAAACGCCGGCGCGTGGTCATTGACATCCAACAACGTGACCAGAACACGGACGGTTGTTGCCAGCTCGCCGTCCGAACAGGAGACTTCAAGCGCGTGACGAGGAGTCGCTTCGCGGTCCAGTGTTCGGCCGGTTGTCACGATCTCTCCTGGAAAAATAAAAAGTGAATACATAACTTTAATTTGAGAAAAGCTATTGCAACAACCTAAATGACATTTTAAGATTATAACTAACCACAAAATTAAAATTTTGAAAAACCCCCGACCGCGACATAGTGGACCGGTTTTCATGAAACATAGCTAAGAACACTCCCGACTAACTCAGATTTCATACAAAAAAAACTAAATCGAAATCGGTTCATCCGTTCGGAAGCTACGATGCCACAGACATACACACACACACACAGACAGACAGACAGACAAACAAACAGACAGACACGTCAAACTTATAACACCACGTTTTTGCGTCGGTGATTAAAAAAAAATAACTTATAAAGAAATATATACTTATATTGGACGTGCAAAAGTGCCCCTGTGGCCCATTTGCTGAATAAATGATTTTGTATTTTTTAACCCCCGACACTAAAACGACGGGGTATTATAAGTTTGACGTGTCTGTCTGTTTGTGTGTGCGTCTGTCTGTGGCATCGTAGCTCCTGAACGGATGAACCGATTTAGATTTAGAATTTTTTGTTTGAAAGCTGAATTAGTCGGGAGTGTTCTTAGCCACGTTTCATGGAAATCGGTCCATTATGTCGGGGGTTTTTCAAACTTTTCATTTTGTGCTTAGATTATATCACCAAAGTTTGTGTGTCTGTTACGGCTCAGCCACGACATTGGTCTAACGGCCCAGCCACGACATTGGTCTAAGCGCGGCAGCGGCGAGCGGCAGCCATACGTGCGAATGAAAAGTCCCATCGCTGTGTCTCGCTTCAATGTATGGCCGCCGCTCGCCGCTGTCGCGCTTAGACCAATGTCGTGGCTGAGCCGTAAGCGCGACAGCGGTGAGCGGCAGCCATACGCGCGAATGAAAAGTCCCATCGCTGTGTTTCGCTCCAAAGTATGGCCGCCGCTCACCGCTGTCGCGCTTAGACCAATGTCGTGGCTGGGCCGTGAAGACGATGAGATTCCACGATTCTGCCCTTTTCGTTCAGAATCTCCAAAACAATGTACAAACGACGAAGCGTGATTAAAGGTAAGATAATAATATTTGTTGTTTCAATACCTGTATGTTCATCAATAGAGAACAGCCCATCCGGATTGCCAGCGACAATAGTGTAAGTGATATTAGAAGGTGTCGGAGTATCATCAGCATCATCAGCATGAACGATGGCCACTCTTGTGCCGGCGATGCAGTGTTCAGGAATTGATGAGGAGTATGATGCGCGTTCCGGCCATGGTGCCATGTCGTTTACATTTTCTACTTCGATGTAGACCTGAAATACAATTTGTTGAAACACTGGTGTGGTAAGCAAACATCTTTTCATTGGGGGCCCAACATTTTGTAGATATTTCACGGGGCTAGACTTAGATTAAAAACACTTACTTCAAATATGTAAAAAGAGGTTATCTTTTTGCCAACAAATTGGCGAAGATTTAAATCGTGATTTGTGTAATGTGTTTTCTGTAATAAATAAATAATAAACAAACACAAAAATGCAGTTACTGCAGTGGTGGCCATTTCGCACATTATTTTGAAGGACGGTAGAGAGAAAGATAAAATATTACCGCAAGCCGTACTTTGCGTACCAGTACATACATATTATTAAATCATACACCAAAGAAAAGCGATCAAGTCCGCTGGCATGACGACTTTCCAGGGTACGTAGCGAACTACACAAACGCTTAGGTACTCTATCGCTCTTCCGTATTGGCGCAACAGAGCCAGGCTGCATTTTGATCGGTATTACTTGACCGCAACGATTATTATTTGACCGCTCTGTAGGTCACTCATTACAAATTTTTGAGAGTTCTCCCTGAGAGGTCTCAAAAGGTCAAAAGGGATTGCTTGAAGGGCCTTACCTCAACGCAGGTATGTTGGGGCACAAGGCCGTGGTCTTGCGCGCACACCGTGAGCCAGTAGTGCGGTATGTTCTCACGGTCCAGAGGAGACAGTGTTCGGATCACACCTACAAACAAACAAAATTTATGAAGTATATTATCAGTTATCATTGTTATCAAAGAATAAAAGGATATTTCTACCGGATATGGACTTGGACGATTTTATATATTTTTGGTCACGTCATGAGTCATTTCATCGGGATGAAATCCATTTTTCCTAAAGCAGTTTCAGAAGACCAGCTTTGATAGTGATACTCAGACTCAGTGATTATTTAACGATGGATACAAGGATTCCGAAGCGTCACGTCACATATTTTCCACACAAAGTTTATATCATAGGTACTACGGCCAATTAATTTTTTAAATGGTCGTCGTAACACAATGCCGATATTTATCTACGTACCTGTGTCATCTATAGAGAAATGCGCCATCCCAGACCCTCCAACGATGTAATAAGCCAGTCTTGAATCCCTCCCCGGTGGATCAGCATCCGTAGCTAGCGCATGCAACGCCTTAGTCCCAATAGGTGCGTCTTCAAGGACAGAGCCAGTCAGAACACAGCGTATATAGGAGCTTGTGTGTGTCTAGAATACTTTTCTGATGAAAATATCCACGAACCTGTATCATCTATAGAGAAATGCGCCATCCCAGACCCTCCAACGATGTAATAAGCCAGTCTTGAATCCCTCCCCGGTGGATCAGCATCCGTAGCTAGCGCATGCAACGCCTTAGTTCCAATAGGTGCGTCTTCAAGGACAGAGCCAGTCAGAACACAGCGTATAAGGAGCTTGTGTGTGTCTAGAATACTTTTCTGATGAAAATATCTACGAACCTGTGTCATCTATAGAGAAATGCGCCATCCCAGACCCTCCAACGATTTAATAAGCTAGTCTTGAATCCCTCCCCGGTGGATCAGCATCCGTAGCTAGCGCATGCAACGCCTTAGTCCCAATAGGAGCGTCTTCAAGGACAGAGCCAGTCAGAACACTGCGTATATAGGAGCTTGTGTGTGTCTAGAATACTTTTCTGATGAAAATATCCACGAACCTGTATCATCTATAGAGAAATGCGCCATCCCAGACCCTCCAACGATTTAATAAGCCAGTCTTGAATTCCTCCCCGGTGGATCAGCATCCGTAGCCAGCGCATGCAACGCCTTAGTCCCAATAAGTGCGTCTTCACGGACAGACCCAGTCAGAACACAGTGTATATAGGAGCTTGTGTGTGTCTAGAATACTTTTCTGATGAAAATATCCACGAACCTGTATCATCTATAGAGAAATGCGCCATCCCAGACCCTCCAACGATGTAATAAGCCAGTCTTGAATCCCTCCCCGGTGGATCAGCATCTGTAGCCAGCGCATGCAAGGCCTTAGTCCCAATAGGTGCGTCTTCTCGCACAGAGCCAGTCAGAACACGTTCACCGAACGTTGGAGCGTGAGCGTTTTCGTCTACGTCGAGTACTTCTACTATGAGAGTGGCTTCGGACCAGAGGGCGGGTTGACCGCCGTCGGTCGCACGGACTGTGACGCCGTAGACCTGAAAACGAAATGTCTTTAAAAACCATACTCATTTTGTACCTATCATTTCACTTACACTTACTGGAACACTTGAAATTATTCCAAGACTGTTTTGGTCTCATTTTTGATATTTATTTTGACAGTTCTTCTTTGTCATCCTACTTCTATGTTTTTGTACACAGCACCATAGACTATCTTATCTTTGCACAGCACAGCTTGATGCACGGAAGTATGATGTCTTAAACCCTTCTGATGTCGCCTGTCAATTTTTATTATTGAAAAAGTGACCTTGACATTTAAAATAATATATTAAAATTCCCACGCACTGATCAGTGCTTAGACATACGAAAGGTTAAAAAGCTAGCTTTATTGACGTCTTGTCAGCTTGTCAATATACTAAAAGGAGCAAAAGGAGCGACTTCATTTTATAGAAACACAACATTAAGATTTGTAAGTTAAATTAGAATTAAATTTTTCTTGTGATGTCTGCGGACGGTGCAAAACTGCAGATATACTAATTTAATGGGTCATAACGGCTACATTTTACAAACTTTGATGAAAACTAACCTGCTTCTCCTCAAAATCGAGCCGTTTGTTCGTCCTCAGCACACCAGAGCGTTCGTCCACAACGAACGCAGCGTCATCGCCCTGATCTGGCAGCGAGTACGTCACCTGCCCACCCGCGCCCAGGTCCGGATCAAACGCGTCCACCACCGCCACTAATGTGCCGCGAGGGACATCCTCAGGTATGCGAGCGGAGTAGGAAGCCAATCCAAAGTGAGGAGGACAATCATTAACATCGTCAACCGCTACTCGGACTAATGCTTCTGCTGAACGACCACCACCATCCGTTGCTCTAAGAGTAAGCTCGTATAACGCTCTTTTCTCTCTGTCTAACGCTGCACAAACGCGTAACATTCCTGTGTCACGCTCAACGCAGAATTCACCATCAGCACCTCCTGCTAAACTGTAGGTAATCTTTGCGAATTCACCCGCGTCGCGATCTGTTGCGTTCGCACGGAAAATCGCAGTCCCGTTTATCGCGTTTTCTGTCACTCTAAAAGAGGCTAAGGTTTTCTCGAAGCGAGGAGCATTATCATTGACGTCAAGAACTGTCACTGGTAATAAACGGGAGGCGGAGCGGCGTGGTTTCCCGCTATCCCAAACAGAAACGTTCAGATAGTATTCACTTTCTCTCTCGCGGTCTAAATATCCAATAACTTGTAGCTCGCCTGTGTCAGGTTCTATTCTAAAGGCGGAGTCAGGGTCTCCACCAGATATCCCGAATGTTAATAGTCCATTGTAGCCTAGATCTCTATCTCTTGCTGTTAATTTCACTAGCGTCGTTCCAAGCGCTACAGATTCATTCACTTTAACTTCTACAGGGAAATCTAGGAATTCAGGCGCGTGTAGATTCTCTCCATATCTTGATGGTGCTAGAGGGAACTCGTCAGCGTCTAAAGGTGCGTTACTTCGTTCAGCTGCTGCTAGTAGTTCTGTTAGTCGTCTCGCTACGCCGGTGTCTCGGCATTCTAAAGCACCTGACGCTGGTCCAGCACCTGCTCCTGTCAGATGGAGGACAAGTGACGTTGGGTCCGCAAAATGCGTTCCATCAGTAGCAGTCACATTGAGGACTCTGCTGTCAGCGCGTACTGATGCTAGATCACAAGCTAAACTTAACACGCCTGTGCCAGAATCTAATGCGAAACAATTATCATCATTTCCACCAACTATGCGGTATGATACGACATCTCCTGCGTCGAAGTCAATTGCGGAAAGCGTCACAATCTCTGCACCAGCTGACAGGCGGCGAGGTAAATAACCAACGCAATCCACTCTTTCAAATTGCGGTCTGTTATCATTAACATCAAGTAGTCTTACACGAAGTCTTAACTCTGCTTGCCGCCGATAAGGCAGACCCCAGTCGCTAGCGCGCACTCTTAACATATAATCGCGTCGCATGCTCTCATAGTCTAGTACTCTAGCGGTGCGTACTGCACCAGAAAAATGGTCCACGTCGAATGGCACGGGTTGTAAATTAGCTAAACTGTAGGAGATGTAGGCGTTTTCTCCGGAATCCGCGTCTCTTGCTGTCACTCTAGCTACAACAGCGCCAGCGGGGCCGTTCTCAGGCACAACTACATCTAATTCGTCCTGCTCGAAGACAGGATCGTTATCGTTCGCATCTATGACTGCCACTTGCACCTTAGCGGAGCTCTGTTTCCTCGTGCCAGCATTCCCGTGATCCACAGCAGCTACTGTTAGTGTGTGGAGCGCTCGAAGTTCTGCATCTAACTCTTTTGCTGTATATAAAACTCCTGTATCAGGATTCACCCTGAACTCTCCGCCTTCATTCCCACCTACTATTTCTATATATACTCGCGCATTGCGACCCTCATCTCTATCGGATACTTTTAGCCTTATTACAGGCGTATCTGGTGGAGCTGTTTCTGAAACTGTACACTCGTATAGTTCTCGACTGAAAACCGGAGCGTTATCATTAGCGTCCGTTATAGTTACAGGTAATGTTAAGTAGGATGAGCGCGGTGGACGACCGGCATCCTTAGCACGTAAAGTTAAATTGTATCCTCTAGGTGTCCGCTCACGGTCTAATAAAGCATGAGCGAGCACATCCCACTCTCCAGGTTGAGCTGAAGGGCGCACTCGAAAATGTCCATCAGGGTCACCCCCGACGATTTCCACTGACGCGATCCGTCCTTGTTCGCCGGAATCGCGATCCGTTACAGCTACGATAGCGTAGACTTCTGCTGAGGAGTTCTCAACGAGCTCGGGTAGCCGCCGAGCGCGTAGTTCGGGCGCGTGAAGATTCGCTCGTGCTACTCTAACTACTAGCGAAGCGCGTGCTGCCGCTGCTTCGTCACCGCGCACAAGTAAAGATTGTCGATCACGGGCTAACACTGTAAGCTCATGCCGCGCGCGTTCAGACGCTGATAACGTCCTTGTAATAGTCACCACACCACTGGTAGGATGCACTGCGAACTGATCAGTGTTCTCTTCGATACTATAATAGATTTCCCCGTTTAACCCTAAGTCGGCGTCTTCGGCAGACACCCTGGCGACGCTGGCGTGCGCTGGCGTGTCCTCTGGGACCAGGACGTCGTACTCTGTGGGGTAGAAGAGCGGACTGAGGTCGTTGACGTCGGTGACGGTGATGGCGACTATAGTATCCGCTTCTAACTGCTTTCCGGAAGGCAGCTGAGCGGTCGCTCGTATCTGGAACATTGGGAAATTTTATTAGTCTCAATCCTCAACTAAATAAGAACATGGGTAAGTATAATAGCAAAGAGGATCGAGTATTATAGAGAGTTACTGTCGAAGTAAAATGTGTTATCACAGTGCATAGACTGCCATCTCTTGACACAGGCTTAAAACTTTTGAACCTCAGTTTTGACAATTTGGCCCATATTCTTAGCTTGATATGTGTTAAAACGTCAAATATTAATATTAGCGCCATCTAGCTGAGCGCACCCCAAGGGTGTAATGCCATCTAGGCCACCTTACCTTTTTCTGTATGGTACTGAGGTACGTTTTTTCCTTAGACTTTATCTGTCTATACGGAGTTATATATATGTTTGATAAAAGACATTGACTCGGTCCTACATTTTAAACATGTTTTTTTCCTTTATTTCCGTACCGGATACGGAACGGACATCCGTGTAAGACACGACTATTATGGCCGACTTAAGTATTTGAGAGGTACTTCAAGTTTATAAGTCCTTCTTCTCCCTATTGAGCATATCAGCGTGCCTTGAAGAGCTTGTGTTTATCGCCGCGTCGGAGCCAAAACGGACGTCCGTATTAGAAACGAGCAGCGTCAATAAATTAAGTACTTACTTCGAGCAAGAATGAATACTGGACTGACAAAGCCCATACAAAAAAGCGTACCTACCCCTGAAATGTATGGGCCTTTTAAGTTTAAAACTAGATGGCGCTGTTCGCAGCCTGGAAGTGGTCAAAATCATATTTTCCCCAAATTTATTTGCGTGTTTTTATGTTTTATAAGAACACATTTTGAAAAAATAAATATGTAGGCATCATCAGTGTAGTTATGATAGTATTTAATAGGTGGCGCTAAAAAATCGAGGTACGATTCTTAGTATGAACTAAGTATGTAAATCCTATATAAATAATCCTTGCTTTCGCTCTTTACACACTAGCGTGCCTTGAAGAGATTGTGTTTGTCGCCGTGACGAATCTGATACGGCGTCCGTATTAGACACGATTAGTAAGACTGACTTAAGTATTTGTGAAGGACTTACTTCGAGTTTATAAAAGTCCTTCCTCTCCCTATTGAGCACGTCAGCGTGCCCCGCTCGTGTCCTGATGAAGCAGAACGCGAAGTCGCCCACAGCGCGGTCCTCCGCCTTGAAGAACTTGTCCTTGTCGCCGTGCCGTATCCGAAACCGGACGTGCGCGCCGGACGGGAGCCGGACGCCAAGCGGAGCCGAGGCCGGCGGTGGGAGCGCCGCTGTGCGTGGAGCGCTGAGGAATTAATAAAGTACATATTAGTATTATGACTAAAACAGGGCGAAACTTGGTACAAATACACTATCCAATGACCAAACCAAGTGCAGACTTGCAGTCATAATAATTCTAAGAAAATTGATTGGATTTATGTATTTGTTTTAACGTGAGTTTCGGGTGCGTGTGATTCAACATTTAAAGCTCGGTCACACTTGCGCGTCTTGAGAGCGCAGCGTTAGCGGAGGGGTAAGTAATACGAGATATAAGAACGTATCGTATATTACTTATAAAATATACGCTCACTTTGTATAAGCTTGTTCAGCATAACGTTCACTGGTTATAATGCTCAAAATCGATAATAGCAAATCATCTAATTTCGAAGTGGATAATGTTTATTCTCTATAATATCAGTGTATATAAAGATTAATGTATATAACGTTAAGGATACCTAATATTTATAACATATATTAATCAATTATTCTAACATCAAAAGGTGTAATATTCATAATATCTAAGATCTATGTTTATAACGTTTGGGATACCTAATATTAATAACATATATTTTTCAATTAATCTAACATCAAAAGGCGTAATGTTCATTCTGTGTGTAAGATTTTAAATGCATAATAACCTAACCTAACCCACTTTCTTAGCAACAGTTTTGTATGGGGGTCGCAGTTCTAACCTAACCTAAACCTACTTTCTTAGCAACAGTTTTGTGTGGGGGTCGCAGTTCTAACCTAACCTAAACCTACTCTCTTAACAACAGTTTTGTATGGGGGTCGCAGTTCTAACCTAACCTAAACCTACTTTCTTAGCAACAGTTTTGTGTGGGGGTCGCAGTTCTAACCTAACCTAAACCTACTTTCTTAGCAACAGTTTTGTGTGGGGGTCGCAGTTCTAACCTAACCTAAACCTACTCTCTTAGCAACAGTTTTGTATGGGGGTCGCAGTTCTAATCTAACCTAAACCTACTTTCTTAGCAACAGTTTTGTGTGGGGGTCGCAGTTCTAACCTAACCTAAACCTACTTTCTTAGCAACAGTTTTGTGTGGGGGGTCGCAGTTCTAACCTAACCTAAACCTACTTTCTTAGCAACAGTTTTGTGTGGGGTCGCAGTTCTAACCTAACCTAAACCTACTTTCTTAGCAACAGTTTTGTGTGGGGGTCGCAGTTCTAACCTAACCTAAACCTACTCTCTTAGCAACAGTTTTGTATGGGGGTCGCAGTTCTAACCCAACCTAAACCTACTTTCTTAGCAACAGTTTTGTGTGGGGGTCGCAGTTCTAACCTAACCTAAACCTACTTTCTTAGCAACAGTTTTGTGTGGGGGTTGCAGTTCTAACCTAACCTAAACCAACTCTCTTAGCAACAGTTTTGTATGGGGGTCGCAGTTCTAACCTAACTTAAACCTACTTTCTTAGCAACAGTTTTGTGTGGGGGTCGCAGTTCTAACCTAACCTAAACCTACTTTCTTAGCAACAGTTTTGTGTGGGGGTCGCAGTTCTAACCTAACCTAAACCTACTTTCTTAGCAACAGTTAAATGTTATATATGGAGAACGGTATGGTATATATAAACTGATATTAAATATTCGTTATATTAACTAATGTTATTTATGGTGGACGGTATACTTAGTGTGTGGTATATGTATAAACTGAAATTAGCTAATTTAAACATTATATTAAGAAATGTTATGCACGGTGAACGGTATACGTAGTGTATGGTATATAAACTGAAATTAAGTAACGTAAACGTTATATTAAAAAACGTTATGTAAAACTAATATTATGGCAATTCAGCGTTATTTATTACAAAAGTATTGATTTTGGTGTTATATCTAACGTTCATTATTGCTGCTGAACGTTAGTAACATGAAATTATATATATTAACGTTATATCTCGTGGGACGCACCCTTAGCGGAGCGCAATGATGGCGGTGCGCCGGACAGAGCAGATTGCGAGCGTAATCAAAGCGGATCGGCGGCGCAAAACGTTCGCGCGGTCACACATAACACAGCGCCCGTTGGGAGCGGACTTGCCTGAATATGGATTAAATGTTAACCATTTAGCTTATCTACTTTGAATACGCTTGCAACTTGCGCGTATTCCGCTCCGCTAACGCTCCGCTAACGCTCCGCTAACGCTACGCTATCAAAACGCCCTATGTTTGGCCGAGGCTTTAACATAATCAACTTGTGAGAGAATAATGATTTGAAGTAGACGCGAAAGTTAACAGCATGTCGAATAAGACCCAAGGTAATATTGGAAATAAGTCACATGAAGATTATGAAATATTTAAGGTGAGATATTATTGAAGGATTAACTTGACTAGACCATTTAAGTTGACGCACACTTGAGTTCACTAGCGTGGCTTTAAGTATTGTGTAAAGTAGTGCTAATTTACGTAGCACTGGCAGTAAGGCTAAGGTGCAAGAAAGCTGCTTTTCACGCCTTCAGGCTTCTTTTTTACACAGTTAAGCTTTTCTCGCTTCAAGTTTGATTCAAGGCTGTATGAAAAGGCTTTAAGCACAAGCTTTGAAGCTTTCACAGTACCCTAGTAACTAAATACGTACCTGTTTTATTCTAATTTTATCCTGAAAGAAGTTTAAAAGAACGAACGCCTGAATTATTAGTTACATGTTTTCAAGACGAATACTTTATACGTTTATCATGGTTGTAAAACTAAATTAAAGCTCGGCGACACATGTGTGTTTTGACAGTGATAGGCGGAGCGTCAGCGGAGCGCAATGATAGCGGTTCGCCGGACGAACGCCGGCGTTGCTCCCAGCGGACGCCGGCGGGAACTAACGAGCGCGAGCTGAATGCGCTAACGCTACGCTTTTAAAACGCTTTATGTGTGGCGGAGGCTTTACTTAAAAGGTTCCAGGGTGAACTAGAACACACATTGATATTGATACAGATACGTATAGATATTAAAACGAGAAAATTTCCGCCCAGAGTGAAGCATCTGTCTCTTTTACTTACCGGCGGTCTGGCACAATTTGCGTTCTCTCTCGCGAGGCCATACCTGCCCGACCTACTAGAAGTCGCACGCGGACAACACAAGTTGTGGTATACCGCCAGAAAAAATTAAATCTATCTCTAGAACTACAGACTGGGTACGTATACACCGCACTATTTAGACTTACCTGTTCTCCGGTATGCTGAGGTTGTACAGCAATTGCGCAAAGGCGAATGCTTGCGCAGGGGGCGCGAGCTCTCCCCCCCTCACTACCCTTCTGAACGCTGTCTTCGAAGTGAGACAAAAGAGTGAGCGAAGGTGTTGGATTCCACGGTCTCACCTGTTCTCCGGTATGCTGAGGTTGTACAGCGCATGCGCGAAGGCGAACGCGGGCGCAGGGGGCGCGGGCGGGCCGGGGCCGGCGCGCGCGCACCACGCGACGGCCGCGAGCACGACCCACGCGCGCGCTCCCCACATGGTGCTCCTTCGCACACTCTGAAAAAAAAATTGAAAAAAGTCCTGACATACATAGTGGGTACAAGGCATGCAAGCGAAAATAATAATTAATAAATCAGTCAACAGTGTGTTACCACAACCCTGGCATTTAATAATTCTGATAATAATATTATGATCCATTAGCAATCGTTTGCGTATGTCAGCAAATCATAATTATTTAAATTAACTGCAAAATTATTTTTTTCCAAATCCGCACATTCAATGTACTGTGTACACTTCGTAATTGTCATTACTCATATTTCTAATACATAAGGCAGCGTCCCCACTCAGGCGACGCATGTCTCGCGGCGCGGAACGGACGTCTCCGCCACGCCGCCTGAATGTAATTCAAAAAACGTCTCCTCAGTACATTTTGTATAGGAAGGACGTAAGACGCGCCCTCGAGAGAGGAGACGTTTTTTGAATTACATTCAGGCGGCGTGGCGGAGACGTCCGTTCCGCCTGATTGTTGCGAGAGTATGTCGCCGCGAGATAGATGACAAGTCTTTGTCTACTTGTATTAATGACATCAGTAGGCCTAGCACATGATGGCCGCGGGAGTATGTCGCCGCGAGATAGATGCCACGTCTTCTTCTAACTGTATTAATGACATAAGGACGGGTAGTCTATCTCGCGGCGACATACTCCCGCGGCCATCATGTGCTAGGCCTAAAGGACAGGTAGTCTATCTCGCCGCGACATACTCTCGCGGCAATCATATGCTAGCCCTACAGGTAATAGATTTTTGTCAGAAAGTTTATAAAATCATTTTATTTATTTATTAAATTAAGGCCATGGTTAAGTTAAATACGTAAAAACCTACTTGCTGGTAACACATTGGAAAATTATCTGACGTGATTTCATTGTATGATTCCTAGTATTTGGCGCAGTCGGTAGGATTCGAACCTATGCTCCCATATTTCCAATCCGGTCCACTATATCCAAATAATTTGACAAAATTGAAGAGTATTTTACACAATGGGGGTGACGACTACATAAAAAAACAGCATTCTGTTTAGTCCGTCAGTTAGATCGTCCAAAAATACTGAACACATATTTTTCGCTTTTTCTAATTAATGAAAAAATACAAAGATATAGAGCATCAAAGTTCCGGAGCGGGGGCTTGTGACGTCACTTCTAAGTAATAATTGTACCTAGGCGTGACGTCACGCGAAACTTCAACGCACTGTACCGTCGTCATTTTTCGTTTACGAGAAAAAAGAAAAAAATACGTGTCTCAAGTTCTTTGATAATCTAACTGACGGACTAATTAGTTTTTTTCGTCTTCTCGCCTATTCATGAGTGACTTTATCTATTTGACCTTATTTTGACCACCCCCCACTGTAAGCTTACAAATACTACATAATATTATACTAATCTGTGTTGTAGGTTGTAGGTATATCTTAGTACTCTCACAACAATATAACAAGCGTAGAAGCTCATTCATCGTGCCAAGTCGGTCGGTATAAAACCTACTTGCAATGGATGTTAAGATCAAGTTAAGCTGGTTTGTCAGAGGTTTTGTTTAGCTCGAACTAAGCTGTAAGGCGCTACGAGATCTCGAGATCTTAACAATGGTGCACATAAAATAGTGCCAGCGGTGCAGTCAAGCACAGTCATACGCATCTCACCGGCCGCGGTGCTCACAATATCTGAACAGACCCCTATACTCAAGCGTTAGAGTGCGTGCTTAGACATTTCTGAACATTTTGGCCGTTTCGATATATATGATGGAGACCATACTTTGTACTTATGAATTTTCGTCCTTATAACAAGAGAGGAAGGTGCACTGTTGAAATACGATTTTAAGATGGGTGTACAGTCAGGCGTAAAATGTATTTGTCTGCAATAGTTTAGTCGTTTGCATTTGAAGATAATTCATTTCTTCCTGCATTTGGGTTGTTGAAGTTCACAAGTTACTTTTGTAGGATGTAAAGTTTTTGGTACTCATGACGTCATATTTCTTGTAAGGGGTTTTGTAGAGAACAGAGAGAACATTTTTGAGAAATTTTATGTCACTATCCATCCCTTTAACTATCTCCACTTAAAAAGATCACGTCAATCCGTCGCTTCGTTTTGCCGTGAAAGACGGATAAACACACAGACACACACACTATCCCATTTATAATATTAGTATGGATGTTGATTTTTAATCTTATTTGGTTGTCATACTATTAATCACATTCACATGTCTAAACTGGACAGAATTTATGCTTTCAATCACCTTTTCATAAAACAGTCCTATAAATAAATATTTTCACAAAATATGGACTACAAGTACGTTTTCATGAAGAAGTGGATTTCCGTTTCCTCTTAAGGAAAAATTTTATGGTAGTTTAAAAGTATATACATAAATACATATTTATTTTCTTTCATATGTACCTAGACAAACTTTAAATTGGTAACCATACGGCTGAAAATTAACTTTATCTTACAGAATTGCGAGGAAAAGCTAGTCCTTATCATAAATTGCGTCACGAAAATGGAAATGGATTGGACACACTATTCGGAGAGGGGAAAGAAATAAAATAACGCAAGCATTGCTTTCGGCTGGAAACCACAAAATGCAAGCCGTGGCCCCGGGCACCCTGTTTACTCTTGGAAGCGGTCCGTCGAAAATGAGCTGCGACTGGTTTGAGCTGGAGCGAGGCCATGAGGGTCATTGAAGATAGGAAGGCGTGGCGAGAGTTTGTGAAGGCCCTTTGCACCTCTGACCCTCTAACACAACTTGCCTTGTCGCACGCGAGATACTTGAAGTCGCGCATGATGAATGGACTCGCGCGTGACAAGGCAAGTTGTGCTAAAGGATCTGGACTACCTTAGGATGCTAAAACAACATTATACTTCTGTATTTCATTTCATTTCATATTCGGTACATTTCTATGTACGTCTGACTGTACATCTCTACGAGACGCATGAAAAGGGGCCACATTGTCTTGTCGTAATAACGCGACGCGACGCGACACAATGCGGCGACGCGACTACAATGGCGCGATATAACTACAGCTGTGGATATATTAACTATGAGAGACGCGTAACTAAACAAAAGTGGATCCTGGTGAAAAGATCCTGTCTCGTTAAAAATTGTAAGTACGAGTTACAAACTTCCTTTTTCACTTTTACAATTTGTATTAATATTAAAAATTTTATAAAACTACTCAACCCACTACGGCTTCGTATGGGTTAGACAACATTTTGAAGTTATACTAAACCTTCCTCAAAAATTACTCTAACTATTCATGGATGAAAGCCTAATGATTCTCATGAAAATCCGTTCTTTTGATACAGACAGACGTTGTTTTATATGTATGATAATAATAGCTTTTGCCCGCGGCTTCGCTCGCGTTAAATTCGAACTTTCCGTTAAATAGTACATTACATCAGAGGCCGGGAAAATGAGGATTTCCGGCCAAGTGGGTATATACGGCCGAGCGAGCGTGCGAGCGAGGCCGGATAGGGATACGAGGCCGGAAATCCGTTTTCACGCCGAGGCATGTATAGTGCTTTCCTCAAACATACAATGAAATAAAAAAAAATGCTCTAAAGGACAATATTTTATAAAAAAAGTTACTTTGCAGGCCTAGGCCTAAAAAATAATATGAAATCCCTTTACAGTCCTCTCGAGTTGTTGCGCCCAAAAAGCGATACTTCCCAGCCCATTTTAAGGAACGTGAAGACAATATTTCATTGCATGTTTGAGAAAAAAATATGAGATAACTTTCAGAATAAATAAGTCCTATTTCAGAAGTTGTAAGTAATTTGTTTCTGAACAATTGACACATTTTTGCATAGTCCTTTTTAGTAGTCGAACATTAAAATATAGGCATACTAGCCTTTTGCCTGCGGCTTCGCTGGCGTTCAGTTCGAAAATTGCGGAATGTTCCATACAATCTTCCACCCCCCATTCTAGAGAAGTAGAGGGTTAGAAGGAGACAAAAAGTAGCCTATGTCACTCTAAATCTCTTCAACTATCTCCACTTAAAAAATCACGTCAATTCGTCGCTCCGTTTTGCCGTGAAAGACACACTTTACCATTTATAATATTAGTATGGATTCCTATGAGGTTTGACCTCATAAATCTAACAACTATACTAAAGCCAACCAACGAAAGAAACTTTCACATTCATAATACGTGTATTATTTGTATAATTAATTTGCTCGCCTTATTTTCCTTCTTCTTTTCCGATCCCAATTCCCATTTCTTATTATCAATATAAATGATACATTATCACGAACACTGATAACGATTTTCTGCGTATGTGTGACAACATTAATAAAGGTATACTTGTATATGAAGACGTAGGTAATCGAAACATTATCTGATAAGCATACTGAGAATAATATATGTCAGTAATTTCTTAGTGTAAGCACAATAAAGAGTACCTACTATCGTACAGTATGCATGGCCACTCCCGCTCCCCGCTTAAAGTGCCGCCCACCACCTCTCGGTTACCTCACAGTTACCGCCTGTCAAAAACGCGAACAGTCGACCTGTCAGCGCATATTTCACTCATACAAGCATAGTACGCGTAGTCGCGTACGCTACACGAGCTTAGACTGTGTGCTAGGAACGCGCGTCTTTCATATATTTGATCGTCAGTGTCTGAGGTGTGAGGCTTGAGTGGACGCTCAGAGCGGAGCGTTCGGCGGGGCGGGCGAGCGTGCGTCTACTCAGGACACTTGTATGAGCTTCAATTTGTTTGACATGCACCCCGCCCCGTCGGAAGCCTAATATGAGCGTGCGCTAAGGGATGTGGTGGAAGTGGTTTTACCGGATCCGGAGTTTCTTTTATTTTTTTAACGGAGTCTGATCCGGAGCCAGAGCCGAAGTTGAGCCGAGTTGCGGATCCGGAGGTTTACCGGATGCGGAGCCAAGGACCTTCTAACTACTGGTCACCTACCTTTTAACTATTGTCAGGCTAGAAATTTTGGAATGGGAATAGGAGTACGCCGCGCTGCCGAACGAAGTGCAATGCCTTCAACTCCGGTAAAAAAAAATAGCGAAGGTGGAGGCGGATCCGAAGGTGTAAAACCAAAAGGAAGTTCCGACTTAACGGATCCGGAGGCGAAGGTCCGTAACATCCCTAGTGTGCACTCAGGCCTCAGCCTACAAATTAGGTGGTGACAGGTTAAGAAATCACTAGCCTCTTTCCTCCCGTGGATGTCGTAGAAGTCGACTGTGGGATATGGGGTCAATTGTGGCTTCAGCGATGGGCCAGGAACCTGTCACTGCGCTATGACAATTTAGTTTTTTTTTCAACTCCTTATCTGCTAAGAGTGGCACTGCAATTTGAGCAATTTCCACACGTGAGTCATGTATATGTATATAAAGCTTGGACAGAAACATATGACTACGCCATGTTGCGGAATTTCATTAGAACTATCAAAACATATAAAAGAAGAAACTGACTGACTGACTGACATGTCAACGCACAGCGGAAACCGCTGGTCCTAGAGATTCCAAATTTGGCACGCAGGTACCTTATAAGGTGTAGAGAAGCACTAAGAAAGGAATTTTCAAAATTCACCTCCTAAGGGGGTGAAATGGGGGTCCAAATTTTGTATGGGAAAATTGGGAAACAAGATTAGATTAGTACGCGAGCAAAGCCGCGGGAAAAGGCTTGTGTACATATAATTTTCTTCATACTATGCTTAACTTAACTGTCACCAAACATCAGAACAACAGCGCCCTCTTAACAATAGTCATATATTTCTGGTCTAGTTTTATGTATGTATGTATTTACCTCATAAAGTAGACGCGCGGAGCGCGCAGGCGCGGAAGCTCACCGCACGCGCATGGTTTCTGAAACAAACGAACATCACACATTAGTCGGGTTGCTCTGTCTCTTTCTCTCACATTATGAAGAAAACTGGTTGTTTTAGGACATCCCGGCGTTAACAATGAAGAGGATATGATAGAGATAAACTCTAAATTCCCTAAAAAAAGTTTGCTAGAGGATACATTTTATTATACATATTAGACAATTTAATCCATACCAATATTATAAATGGGAAAGTGTGTGTGTCTGTTTGTTTGTCCATCTTTCACGTCAAAACGGAGCGACGAATTGACGTGATTTTTTAAGTGGAGATAGTTGCAGGGATGGAGAGTGACATAGGCTATTTTTGTCTCTTTCTAACGCGAGCGAAGCCGCGGGCAAAAGCTAGTAGTCTAAAATTAAACATGAGTCTTTACCATGTATGCTTATGCATTTTCAGAATTTGGTCTACTTATGCATTTTCATAATTTGGGACCCCCAATTAGCGTAAGTTGTTAACAAAAATTAACTCACTGTCAGTTTTGTGACAATAATTAGGCTACATGCCTGCATTGCATGCATTACATAAACTTTAAGCGATAATTTACATTCCGAATGAGAAAAAAAGTAAATTTTTAGACAGATTTTATGCTTAATTGTCGTCACAAAACTGACCCAGAGTTAATTTTTGTTAACAACTTACGATAATTGGGGATCCCAAATTCTGAAAATACCCCTATACTCAGCGGTTAATCTCTAAAGCCCTTACAAACAATGAACACGTTGCCAATATATCCCCAGTCCAGTACCCAGGCGAGTAACACGTGTTCTAGTGCCGTTTAATTAGATTCGAGCCTTTGACGACACGAAATGGAAGCACAATACATACACCCCAACAAAGAGCACGCAATAACTGGAGTTACTACACCTCTGTCAAAAACCTTGCACAAAAAATTACAAAATATCATAGGCAGGTTCCAACACAATCATCATTCAGATCGCTATAGGTCTCCACCTACACAGTGGAGGGGTACCATCGAAAATGGTCGCGTACATCATGACATCAATTGGTTCGAAGATCTAATCCGAAGACGCGTAAAGAGGTGCAAACCTGGACATGGACGCTGCTGACTATTATGCTTTATCTGCTTTTGGTCACAAAACGCGATCGCAAATGCCAGTCCCATATTCCGTTGTACAGTCACTGGCATAAATAAGTGATGATTTCTGTACCTTGTCGCTTTTAATCGTTTGACAATTACGTATGAAATTTCAAACACAACGTTAAAGTGATAGTGAACTGCAAAATTGCATGGAGAAATATGAATGAATTCATTGATAAATTCACCATGGACTTTTGCAGCTGATAGTACATAAATCATCACTTATTTATGCCAGTGACTGTACAACGGGATATGGGACTCAGACTCCTACAGACGCTAGCTCCTACAGACGCTAGATTAACCATATCTCAAGATGTAACACAACTAACAGGCATAACGCGATGGCTAGCTATCCAAAAACTGTGGATTACAATACTCACGATCCGAACAAAAGATTCAAGCAATGGTTTAAGAATTAAACTCAGTTTGTTTCCTGTCTCGAAACATTTCTGCTTTGTACCAGCAAATGTTGGCACGAAGACTTTCCGACCTGTACTGTTAAGTTCCCGTGATCCCGTCGAAAAGCCAGCAAGATTAGATTACAAAGAGGTAGAGTGCAGCTTATACCATCGGAGATCAACTTTGGATACAAAACGTTCTATCTCCGAAGTATTCTTAAGGACTTAAGACCTTTTGAAAAGACCGGAGAATATGGGAATTCGAATATAGAATGTCTTATTTGTATACAAGTCTCGTGGATATAACACCTTTTGGGTTCAGAGAAGAAAAGTAGCAAAAAGGTCGTATATCCACAATGTATTCAGAGAGTTAAAACCTTTTGGTTGAGGATGGTAAAGCAATGTTCTTATTGAGTGCAGACGTTTGCATCGGTAGTCCAGTATAGGTGCTAAATAAAGATCTTACCGTTGCATTTTATAGGACGCGTAGTCAAGTGGTCAATCGATTACGTTCTATATTATAGTTATTTCTCTCTATAGCTCTTCTGGGTTAGGAGTGCAGAGGGTTAAATATAACCTAACCACAAAATTAAAATATTGAAAAATTTTGAAAAAACCCCCGACATAGTGGACCGATTTTCACGAAACATGGCTAAGAACACTCCCGACTAATTCAGCTTTCAAACAAAAAAACTAAATCTAAATCGGTTGATCCGTTCGGGAGCTACGATGCCACAGACAGACACACGCACAGACAGACAAACAGACAGACAGACAGACACGTCAAACTTATAACACTCCGTCGTTTTTGCGTCGGGGTTAAAAAACACGGAGCGTCTACGCTTAGCCTAAACCTAACTTTTCTATGCACACCGCAGAAGCCTTTTTGTAAAATATTTTGAGATAATATTTAAATATTTTGATGAGGTGTTATTTGACACGAAATTCATTAAACATTGAGCTTAAATATTACCGAAATAACAGGCGCGTTTAAGCGCAGTTTGAAAAAAAACCTAAATCTCTAATAGGTCTACACTGGTCTTCAGAAATCACATAGTTTTACTACACATAATTACGGGGGATATACACAATTAAGACTGATTATCTTAAATAATTAATTGAAATACGGTTGTACTCACGTTATTATATCGCTATTGCTGCGACATGTTTCGGGCCAATTCGGAGGCCCCTCTTCAGGCGTATAGGAGTTCACGCGACGGCTAGACTCCGCAAACTGAACGCGCCGCTCGCCGCTCCGCCCGCTGCGCGCGCGCTGATAGGACGGGGGAGGGGGGCGCAGAGCAGTCTGCTGCTGTAGTTGTTGTGTAGAGTTCTGGTAGCGCGGCTGTGTCGACCGATGGAGGTAAGCACACTGCACTCACTGTGTCCACACGACTGTCAAAACACATTTTCCGCTTCACATTAGGTATTACCGGTTTCCATGCTGGTGGCAACATCCAGCCTCCGTCCCGATTGAAATTAGGGCGGCGTCCGATTTCAATGGCCTCGAGAACTTTGCGTGGTACAAAACATTTCTCCCGTACCAACAACCTTGCTCTATCGAAGCGTATAAAATGGGACGCGCCGGTATCGTACGCGTGCTCTGCCACTGCGGAATTCCTGGTGTCCATGTTCTTCACGCTTCGTATGTGTTCCGACAACCTCGCGGAGACATTCCTTTCCGCAGTGGCAGAGCACGCGTACGATACCGGCGCGTCCCATTTTATACGCTTCGATAGAGCAAGGTTGTTGGTACGGGAGAAATGTTTTGTACCACGCAAAGTTCTCGAGGCCATTGAAATCGGACGCCGCCCTAATTTCAATCGGGACGGAGGCTGGATGTTGCCACCAGCATGGAAACCGGTAATACCTAATGTGAAGCGGAAAATGTGTTTTGACAATCGTGTGGACACAGTGAGTGCAGTGTGCTTACCTCCATCGGTCGACACAGCCGCGCTACCAGAACTCTACACAACAACTACAGCAGCAGACTGCTCTGCGCCCCCTCCCCGTCCATCAGCGCGCGCGCAGCGGGCGGAGCGGCGAGCGGCGCGTTCAGTTTGCGGAGTCTAGCCGTCGCGTGAACTCCTATACGCCTGAAGAGGGGCCTCCGAATTGGCCCGAAACATGTCGCAGCAATAGCGATATAATAACGTGAGTACAACCGTATTTCAATTAATTATTTGAATATGTCTCACGGAAGTTTAACGTGTATAACTGATTATCTTGTTATTTTTGACAAAAGCTTAGTCTTGTCCAAACTTCCACATACATACATATATGTTCCAGTCAATATAGTTCTAATCCACATAATGGTTCGGTACCTACAAATATTACAATGGTTATTTGTGAAATTTGGTGCTACGAAGTATAACGGCAAACTATTAGCCACCAGGTAAAATATATGGGAATAGCAAAACGAACAGCGTTCTAGTGAATATGCAGATACGAGGAACGTTCCCTAAACATTGCACATTTTCGTTCCGAGGTGTCAAATACACCGAAATGGACGGCTTTTGCTTTCAAGCTCCTTTTAAAAGAATGTTACACAGATAAAAGGGACTATCCACATTCAGGCGACGCACGTCGTAAAACGCTGAACGGACGTCAGCGCTGCGCCGCCCGAGTGTAATTTAAAAAACGTCTCCTCAGACCATTTTGTATAGGAAAGACGTAAGACGCGTCCCAAGCGACGCGGCGCGCACCTCAACCGACGCGGGCGTGGCGCCGCGTCGCTTGGGGCGCGTCAAACGTCTTTCATATACAATATATACTGAGATGTTTTTTAAATTACACTCGGGCGGCGCGGCGCTGACGTCCTCCGTTCCGCGTCTTACGACGTGCGTCGCCTGTATGTGGGTTGCCGCTAAGCAAGCGCGGATCCAACTTCGTGCAGTTTGTCCGCTCTCTAGTATTTTAAGCTCTGTGGTTTTATCCATTCATTTTTAATGAAAATTTAACATAAAGCTCATTTAGGAAACAGATGAATGAGGAATTTCGCGTCTTTCCACGAAATTATTTTTGGGAAATTATTATCCATAAATAAAAAACCTCTCTCTAACCCCGATTACATTGATACAAGGTAGTCCGAATATTACCTTCTAAGAAACTCATTAGGGCCACTTGCATCAACGAAAATGGAGTTTTAACCCGAGGGTTAACCCACCATTTTATATGGAATTTGACTGATGACCCACTAACCCTGAGAAGTGGTTGGTGGGCCTTACAGTCTTATCATAACGTAGGTACTTTACGCACTAGGTAGGTACCGATTTCCTTCCAGGCTTCCATCATTGTTCGGATGTAGTGTGTAAACTACCAAACTACCATAATAGGTATCAGCAGTGGCTGGTCCATACAAGACAAGCTGATTCCCACCGGCTTGCCTAAAATTTATTACTAGTAAAGTACATACCTAATGTTAAGGTAGGTTTATTTTTGCTCAGTGTTGCCTAGCAGAAATTTTCACCAGCCGCCACTGATAGGTATTATATAGTTCTACGCTATGACGGATCTTATTAACCGACTTCAAAAAAGGAGGAGGTTCTCAATTCGACTGAATGTTTTTTTTTTTTTTTAATTTTTTTTTTGTATGTATGTTACTCGATATCTCCGAGAATCCTGGATCGATTTTCAAAATTTTTTTTTTTTGATCGAACGGGTATAACCCCGAGATGGTCCCATTGACACCAAGTCAGGGTCTGATGATGGTATCTTGGAGAAATCGAGGGAACTCTTCAAATGTTATAGGCACATGTAAGGTTTTTAGTGTATTTTTCAAAGGTACACCAGTATTTACGCCTGACGGTAGTAATTTTATGTGGCTGAGCTGATGATGGAAGGTCAACTCCTCAATGGTTAGGAGTTAAAGGATAATTATTTCACTACTGTACATATATTCGGACTGATACATATAATATCACTAGGAACCACTAAAAATCAACAAATAAATTAACTTTTTAACAAAAAATAAAACCGCCTTCAAAAATAAGCGCGTTACAAAACACGGAGAAACTAAAAAGCCAAAAATAACAAACCTTTGAATTCAGATTTCTTATCAGATTGCAATAATCTAAACATCCAAATTATAAACAAATCAATTATTTTTGAAGGCGGGGCCAGCCTGCGTATGGTTGGGAGGGGCAAACAGGTCTGGTACCGATTTCAAAAATAATTGATTTGTTTATAATTTGGATGTTTAGATTATTGCAATCTGATAAGAAATCTGAATTCAAAGGTTTGTTATTTTTGGCTTTTTAGTTTCTCCGTGTTTTATAACGCGCTTATTTTTTTTAACGGATTCTGGTCGGATGTAGTGCAATAACACTCTAAACATCACAGAAAATACATACATACATACATACATAAAATCACGCCCTTTATGGGAATAAAGGGGTAGGCAGAGCACATGAAACTACTAAAGCTTCAGGGCCACTCTTGGCAAATAAGGGGTTAAAAGAAAACGAAACTGTGGCATTGCAGTGACAGGTTGCCAGCCTCTCGCCCACACCACAATTTAACCCAATATAACCCACACACAGAAAATGTATGTAATTTTTAGATCGATTAGTCGTTTTGCGCTGCACACTTTCGTCATACAATTAATCTAATTTCCCATTAGTGCGTTTATTTATTTATTTATTAAGGAGATAAGATAACACAGAAGACATACATGGCATGAACATAAAGACTTAAAATAACAAATATCCTTAGATACCGATGCGTCCATATATGTACGTATCACACGAAGAACATATGAAAAAATAACACAACTTCATACTTAATAACAGCGTTGTCACATTATCCGATCCGATATCGGATGTCGGACCGATATCCCATACATCACAGGCGCCATCTTGGATTTTTTCTATTGAAATCCTTCCGACATCCGATATCGGATCGGATAATGTGAAAACGGACTTACGTCTACGCTATTGAGTGTCAAATTTTAAAACGTCAAAAACTTATGGTAGATAAATCATCCTGTCAGGAGCGAATTGTTTTTCCCATAATTTTGAACGCGTTTCGAGTTTAATATAAACATAGCCCAAATATTTCACCATGTACCTCGTTATCTAAAGTTAAACGAGCGAGTGGGGTCACAGGAATGACTTATATATTACTTTGTGAGGATGTGGCTTATGAGCGCTAAAAATAGTACAACACAAAAACACCACACAAGCAAAGCGTGCAGTCTATGTGACCAATCATACGCATGAGGCAAACTAATGAACTAATCGCGTTGCAGTATTTCACAATAAGTTCGTTTTCTCATTACCCGATCCGATATCGGATGTCGGACCGATATCCCATATATTTACGCCGCCTGATCTTCGATTTTTTCCTTTGAAATCCTTCCTACTTCCGATATCGGATCGGGTAATGTGAAAACGCACTAACACATCAAACGAGAATGTTTATATATTTTCATGATTTTCATCACACCCGCACTTTAAATGTGCTATTGCACGCAGGCGGAGCGTGAGTTATAGATAAATCGTTCTCCCAAGGGAATAATGAAATTTCTTGTACCGTACATAACTTTTTTACAACTATTTACATATTTGTTACATTGCGAGTGTGATGAAAAACATTGTGTGTAACTCGGGGAGTATGAATATTACTACTCGTTAGTAATATTCAACTTCCTCCCCTTGTTGCACAATGTACTATTATTTTAACTTTATTGCATAGTAAAGTAGTAGGTCAATGACTGATTGCATAGTTTAAAAAAAATCTGTTACAAAAGGTGGATTAACATACATGGCATTATCTACCACTCAACTTTTATATTGTTTCCTTAAAGTGATTTGCCTTGTCCTGACTTGTGAAATCTTTATGTCACACGTGCTAGTTTTAAACTTCGGAATGCATTGCGTGTGACAGTGCATTACTTACGTAGTATACAAACGACATAACTGCATGTATTTTATATGCGTTTATTACGTTTTGGTTCTGGGTTGAGACTACCCCTTGCATGTACTTGACAGGGTTTTGATGAGAGACACGCCGCCAGACATATTTGTCTTTAATCTATAAATAATGACTGATGGGGAGATTGGGGAGTCGTGGCCTAGCGGTAAGAGCGTGCGACTTGCGATCCGGAGGTCGCGCGTTCGAACCCCGGCTCGTACCAATGAGTTATTCTGAACTTATGTGCGAAATGTCATTTGATATTTGCTAGTCGCTTTTCGGTGAAGGAAAACATCGTGCGGAACCCGGACTAATTCTAATAAGGCCTAGTTACCCTTCGGGTTGGAAGGTCAGGTGGCAGTCGCTTTCGTAAAACGCCAAATCTTGGAATTAGTTGTCAAAAACGGACCCCAGGCTCCTATGAGTCGTGGCAAATGCCAGAATAACGCAAAGAGGATGATGATGGGGAGATTGGGGACTACTAAAGTACGTTATTTGAAATTTAAGATATGCATTTGTGATGAAGGACTCAACATTACCATCCTGGAGGGAAAAATCGAGGCGAAGAGAGGCAGAGGAAGACCTAGAAAGCCATACATGGCGCAAGTTGAGGAATGGTGCTGTAGCCACACATACCAAGAAGTCAAGACGAAGGCCGAGAATAGGCACGATTGGAAAATGACGCAACGACAGAGGGCGAGGCCCTCTTAATAATGATGATGATTTGTGATGAGAAAGTCAGAGTAGAAAATATTCTACTAAAGTCCTTGTGGGGATACATACACACATATACAGCGATTGCTGTGTGCACTGTGCAGTCATTGAAACAGTGAAACTATTCTGACAAATCATCAATAGACTTTGCAGATAATGTAAACAAACATTTGTATTTTGTATTCAAATGTCTTTAATTGCCATACTGGCTTAATTGCGCTAAAATAATGCATAATGTAAAATACCCTATAATGGACGGTGATGCCATTATGGACAAAAAAACACATTTCCTTAAAAATAAGTATCTAAAATTAGTTTCTAAAAACTGCCGGCCTTGTACCATAAACAAGAGTCATAGAGCAGCTAAATTTTGAAGTTTCATTTCGGTTATTTCTGAAGGATTTGGCGGCAAGATAAAAGTCATCAGTTTACTGAAAAAAAAAACAGGACGAATTCTTAGTCATGTTGCTAAGAGAGCTGAGTTCATGTATAAAATAATAATAAAATTATCCTCGGTGTAAACTTGAATAAGTTTTATTTACTGCATTGACCATGAGATAAGGTATAAAATATACTAGTTTGTTACTCCAAAGATATTCAGAAATAGTGTTATTTTGAGAGTGTCCATAACTGGAACCGAAAAACTGGGTACCTCCTATAATGGACAACGAACAATTTACGAAACCAAAATTTACAAGAAACAATCCTATGTTAAAATAACCCAAACTAATTTTATTTGGGGTATATAAAATTGACTTATTGAGTTTCAGTTGGCTTTAAAAGTAAAATTTTAAACTTATTTCACTGTCCATAATGGGGGATCCATTACTGGAGAACTGCCGTCCATGATTGGAGAAAAAACACGTCGTTTTAATTTGTTAACTATGAAGAAACCAATAGGAGTATCTATTCTGCAATACGCTTGAAATGTAAAAGAAGGATAAGACATTCAAGTTTTAACACGCTTAGCGGTAGAATTTTTACATGTATCAGTGAAATATCAAAAATAGGCAAAATTTTACCTTAAACTGTCCATGATTGGGTCCGTTACCTTACTTACTTTTTTATAGTTTATTGAAGCGTTTAAGCTGTAACTATTATAGGAACATAAGTAGGCAACATAACCACATGTGGCAAATCATATCAAAAGTTTCAAAAGGTTAAAGGTAATCATTTCTCCGTAAGTATTAACTTTAGCTCAACTAAAAGGTCAAATGGGTAGGTTTAAAGCCACTATAGTGACCTTTGTTTGATCCGTACTGAAATGGACACCTGTAAAGGTCACATGAGGCAAGCCATATAATTCAATTCAATTCAATGCTTTATTGCAATTCATGTGTACACATAATGATCTTAGCCTAAGTATATTATAGTCTGAACATGAACCCTGAGAGGGATAGCAACATAATTATATATAATTGTTAAAAAAAATACTAACTTAAATAAAACCAAAAATTACATTACATTACAAAGAAATCGAATTATCATCAAATTACATTATTATTATTATTTATTATCATTAAATTACATTACATTACAAAAGAAGAATTGAAAGATGTCATAAAAGTCTTACATCACAGCTGTGCTTAATAAACTATACACCCGCTCTGAGTTTTAATATCCATACTAATATGTTTTTTATTTCAATCCATACTAATATGTTTGTTATGTTTTTATTTCCGCTACCCAAAGGCTGTCTGGTAGAGATCGCTCTTTAGCGATAAGACAGCCTGTTGTCTGCCTCTATTTATAATAATTTGTTTTGTCTCCACTGTATCTTTTGCTGAGCTGTGCCAATAAAGAGTATTCTATCTATCTATCTAATATTATAAATGGGAAAGTGTGTGTCTGTTTGTTTGTCCGTCTTTCACGTCAACACGGAGCGACGAATTGACGTGATTTTTTAAATGGAGATAGTTGAAAAGATTGAGAGTGACGTGACAGGCTACTTTTTGTCTCTTTCTAACTCCCCACTTCTTTAAGGGGGGGTGAAAGTTTGTATGGGCATTCCGCAATTTTCGAATTTAACTTTAAATAGCTTCTTTCTCATAAACTCTTTCACACGATCCATCCACCGTTGTTTGGGTTTAACCCCCCCCCCTCCATCCCTCAACAAGTCAACAGTCATCTTTATGGGTACCTATTTTTAACCCCCGACGCAAAAACGACGGGGTGTTATAAGTTTGACGTGTCTGTCTGTGTGTGTGTCTATCGGTCTGTCTGTCTGTTTGTCTGCCTGTCTGTGTGTGTGTCTGTCTGCCTGTCTGTGTGTGTGTCTGTCTGTGGCATCGTAGCTCACGAACGGATGAACCGATTTAGATTTAGTTTTTTTTTGTTTGAAAGCTGAGTTCGTCGGGAGTGTTCTTAGCCACGTTTCATGAAAATCGGACCACTATGTCGCGGTCGGGGGTTTTTCAAAATTTTAATTATAATAAATCATCAGCATCCTTACGTTTTCCCGGCATTTGCCTCGGCTCATGAGAGCCTGGGGCCTTTAACTAATCCCAAGATTTAAATATACATGGATAATATAATGTATAACTTCTTAAATATAAATAAACACGAAATGTCACGCTTTGAAACAAGACACCGACATGGCGCCGCGCTCCAATCACCACTTGTCGCTCGATTTAATGGTGCATCCCCAACTGACGAAAAACATATGGTCTCTCAAATTCCTCTTACTTTAGTTCCATAAATAACCGTTTAATGATAAATAACGGTTGCTTTTGGTAAACGAATCTTAAAGTGATGTTAATCTATCTCACAAAGATATACACCGTGCTTTTTAACTCCCGACGCAAAACAGAGGCTACTTTTTGTCTCTGTCTAACCCCCCACTTCCCTAGGTAAAGGCTAGTTTTGTTATGTCATATAACCCGGCAACCTTCAAATCAAGGGTGAACAGGCATCTTCTGGGCGAGCTCACTCCATCGTAGGCCACGTCTTTGCCTTTGGCTAGTCTGTGGTCAAGAATAAGCCCATTTATAATTAAAAAAAAGCCAATTTCTAAAATTAAAATGTGCGCCGAGCGTAGATTAACTTTATGTCGTTTTTTTATGATGAGTCATGCTTTGTTTTGTAACTATTATGATCAATTTAATTTACGATCTGATTACTCTTATCGCTACTTCTCTTAAGCAATAGGTATGTCGTAAATATTATCTATTAATATTAAAGCTTCTTATCGCGCCACACACATTCTTACTAGCCACACTTGCTAGAACAGATTTTTCTCAAACATGGTATGAAATATTGATGTTATGTGCCTTATAATTGGCAGCGAAGTATGACGTTGCAGGTGCGGCTAGGACGATTGATAGATAATGGAATTTCATACAAACGTTGCAGGCCAAGGCCGGCAAAGTCTTCTTTTTTAATTTCCAAACACAGATAATTGTGACATAACATCCAGGTATTTAGCCAATTAAAAAAAACCGGCCAAGTGCGAGTCGGACTCGCCCACCGAGGGTTCCGTACCTACAAAACTTTTACGTTACTCACATAATTCTAAAGACTGGGCTAGGCTAGAAGTATAGGTTCTCTAATGAGCATAATTGTGTTTAGCGCCACCTCTCGATGAATTCGCGAACTAATTAGCACAGCTTGCTTGAGGTCTTTTATAATGTTAACCAAATTCAACATTTTTTATTTTATTTTAAAGTAGGTGTTTTATGTAAAATTTCGTAGCTATAAATTTTAACACCCTTATTCATAAACGTACACTAAAGTATCCAGCCGATAAAGTTCGTTTGTCCCTTTCTATCACACCAATACGTCGGAAAGGGACATACGAAATTTATCGACTTGATAACTTTAGTGTACGTTTATGAATAACGGGGTAAGTAAGTATGGTCAACATCAGAAAGGGTGAGTAAAACAATCTGAAAGGTTCTAAGTTTTACTTAAAGATTTTTTTAATCTAATCCAAATTTGGTTATGGTAGCTGAAAAAATATACATGTATAACCACAGAATATATAATAGTACAAGTAGTATAACGCAAGTTTCTAGCGGGAAATTACTAAATAAATATTATTTAGTAAATACATTATCTATTGTTGTATTTTGCCTTGGACCTTGTAGTACCTATAGGTACTCTTGTATATGCGAACTCAAGCCAAGCGATAAAAGGTAGCTGAATAATGTCAAATTGTACGACAACGAGAGACGTGACGTGAGCCGACTGCGCGAATGAGTCGCGCTTTCTTACGACAGAAATCGCTTGACAGATATACCGGGTGCCCCTGCCCGGTAATTAATGGACAACCTTTTAACCACCAAGAGGGCACCTTACAGAAAATCGACATTAAGGTTTAGTAAAAGTCGCCTGGTTTTCGAGATTTTCACACTTTTTAAAATTTTAGGTAGTAGAAAGGGGTGTGAAATTCTTAACCCGTCACCACACAGGCCAGGCTTATTTACCAAGAGTGGCCCTGAAGCTTTAGTAGTTGCATGTGCGCTGCCTACCCCTTTATGGGATACAGGCGTGATTGTATGTTGTTGTATGTATGTTGTATAAGGTGCCCTCTTAGTGGTCAAAAGGTTGTCCATTATTTATTTTATTTATTTAACCTTTATTGCACAACATAAAGTACAAATGGCGAACTTAATGCCTTAAGGCATTCTCTACCAGTCAACCATTGGACCAAACAGAAACTTACAATTGGTGCGGAAAATAAAACAGAAATTTAAATAGATATAAGTCACTATCTAAATACTATTACTACTATACCCGAGTCACAGGTTTCGACCTAGTTCGGGAGACAGAGGCATGACCCTGGTGAACTGATACAAACCTAACAATAAGTTTTTCTGTACCTAGAATAATATTAATATTGTAATACTATACTGTTAGGTTTATAGTGAATAAAGATTATTATTTGTTTGTCTTTTCCATATCTCGGGACCATGGGGTCCCGGACCTTTGGGAGGCATGCGTGGGGCCGAAGCCAACAGCACAGAGGCCCTTTAAGACATTTTAATCTAAATTATTATTATTATTATTTGTTTGTCTTTTCCATATCTCGGGACCATGGGGTCCCGGACCTTTGGGAGGCATGCGTGGGGCCAAAGCCAACATCACAGAGGCCCTTTTAGACATTTTAATCTAAAGGCAATGGATACACGTGGCGGATACCATCCCCGAGCGCACAATATGATACAACCGGAGATGGTCCCCGCCAGGTGCAAAGACTATTGCAGTGCAGCACTTTTGTGCTGCGATGGGAGCTAAGGTCATGGGTTATTGTTTTGAAAATTTGATGAACTGGTTAAAGGGCTATGGGAGGAGACTATCGGACACCTGCCGTGACAATTAGTCTCACAATTGTAAAAGGCAGGCGGTGACTCGCCAACTCATTGAGTGGGCCCTGCAAAACGGCCGCACGCACGGTGCGACAACAGAGCAACACTTGAGAGTGGCTAAAAGGTTGTCGAGAGGTGAGTCTGCGGTAGCTTGGTTCCTGGTGTTCCATTCAGCAGGCCGCCGGCGTTATGACATTTTACACTTCCAACCTGGAGCATAGGTCCCGCTCTTGCGAATCCACTCTGGCCGGCCGGTTAAGGCAAGCGCAGAGGCGAGGGCTAGATGGAAGTGCCCTCTGGAATAGGGGTCCGCGGTGTCGCCACTCACCGTCAGCTCGCCACAAGCTGCCCCCGCGGGCTTATTATTATTATTATTATGCATCATCAATATACATACATATATAAATACAACCATATACATACATAAACTAACTAAAATATATAATATACATATATGAGGAGTGTCTTTTCAATAGGGCTTATTTCCATTTTTTCTTTTTTTTAAACTATGAATGCAGTTTTTTTTAGTATAGAAAATTACGTGTTGTTTTGAGATTAAAGCTCGAAAAGTCTCGCCCTGATCTTTAAAAAAAAGAGTAACATCAAAGTTTAGAACACATTTTGAAAAATGTGTAATGATTATTTATGTGGATAAACCAATGTACCTATGTAGTACAACAACATTGATATCAACTAATTTAATACAAAATCCAAAAATTAAATAAAACTATTTTAAAATAATAACGTTTACGCTACGAGGCCACAACAAAAGGGCTTAATTCCCAAAAGTTCGCATCAAAAGTGCTTAATTCTCAAAAACATATGGTAATTAAATATTTATTTAGGTACACATGTTACGTTTGATGTAATCATAGCATTAACGTTAACTTACAATACATATTACAATTTTGCAAATTAAATATTAATTTCAAAATCAATACCGTGGAATTATGTTTTTCTCGATTTCCCAAAAAAAGGTCAAAGTGGAAATAAGCCCTTTTGAAAAGACACTCCTCATATATAGTACCCATTTAGTACATATATATAGTATCCATTAACACTTTCGCTACCAAGAACCCGACTGTCGGGCACACCGCTCGTAGAAGCGTAGCCGATTACATGGGTTTCCCCGTATGTAGCGAAAATGTCGTAGCGCCGCGTAGAGCCCGGTTTCGAAAGTGTTAATATCCATTAAAGTGTGAAAATCTCGAAAACCAGGCGACTCTTACTAAACCTTAAAGTCGATTTTCTGAACCAGTATAAGGTGTCCTCTCTTGGTGGTTAAAAGGTTGTCCATTAATATCCATTGAAATTTTAAAACGTGAAAATCTCGAAAATCAGCGGACTTTTCCTAAACCGTAAAGTCGATTTTCTGGACCAGTATAAGGTGCCCTCTTGGTGGTTAAAAGGTTGTCCATTAATTACCGGGCACCCTGTATAATATCAAGTCGTACGAGAGCAGCGAACGTGTGCAGGCAGCGAAGGGAGCCGACCGCGCGAATGATGAGTTCGCGCGGCGAATCCCGCGTGACATCGTCCATCGACACCCCTCCTCCCTCCCGCCCCGCCCGCAGCGGCGCGCGGTGTCTCCGCCCGCCTGTGTATCGTCCTTCAATTTCTTTACATATCGAAACTTATTACTGAAGAAGAAGGTTCAAAATTCAATGAATACAGATGTATAGATATTTATGTAGGTGACCGTACGATAAAAAGTATAATTCATACACTTAATTGTAAAAATGTAATGTATACGGATTAATGAATTTAATATAGATAGGTAATTATTGATATATGGCAAAACGAAGGAAATTGTTTACACCTCCGCAAATAAGTATCTAATGATAATTTTTAATTTACCATGTTACTTCACGTACAGGTACTTATTTTAAAAACCCTAAAAATGTCTATTGAGTTTCTGCCACAGACCACACAGACATGTGGTTTCTGCATATACTGCGCTGTGCATAGAATTTGCAGAGACATTGCAGAGAGCGCACGCGGACACCGGTGCGGCGCCAGTGGACGCGTCGGTGTGGGTGAGCTGGGTATGCATACAACTACAACTGCTGTAGGCACCGCCCCCCTCAGTAGATCGATGCGATAACATCGATTTAAATTTCCCTAGCCTCGTGGCGCCCACCATACAAAATTTTTGCTAGGGAATTTTGATTCTTATTGTACTTGAGATTGAATTCAATTTCAGTTATTCGAAAAATTTTAGAAACAAAAGAAATTATATTTTATTTGTTTACATGAGAGTTAAAATTCCATTGACACCATTATGTACTTTAAAAAGTACATACGGCGCCACGAGGCTTAAGCACCTGCACTTCCGAAGGCGCTTAAGTCATTTTTGGTAATAAAAAAAACCACAACGTTCTATGAACATTGGTCAAGTGCGAGTCGGTTTTCGACTTTTCCATACAAAGAACTCATGAGCGCCTGAACGACTATGATGGCAAAGTTAACGTTTCGCACTTTCAAGACTTTTCGTATATATCTCGGAAACGATAAGAGATAGAGCAAAATGGACTTCAGATTTGGGCTTTCGGTGGCACAAATTCTATGTTTTCGTCAACAGACACCTTTTTTTGGACCGATTTGAATAAAATTGTGCTCAGTCAATTTATAAACGGTCTTAAGCGCCTCCTTTTTAGTAGGAACTTAAGTCATTTTGTACAAATGAAAAAAAAATTGAACAAGTTCTAAAAAGAAAAAGACAGAAATGAATTTCTTTATACCTGTCCAACGCGCATACACAATTTCAAGACGTTTAGTAACTACTTGCAGCGGCAGTGAGTGAAATTCGTAATCTGAGTTTTTTTCTCTTAAGTCCGACTTACGCTTGACTGTAGATTTCTAATAGGTTTTCCTGTAATCTATAGGGAGAGGGCTATCTCGTGTATTTTTTTGAAAATTTTACGCTAAGTAGTTTCGGAGATAAGGGGGGGGGAATGGTCATTTTTTGCTTATTTTCTTAAATTACTTCTAAATTACCAAAATCAAAAATATAAAAAAAATATATTTCAGATGCTGACAAAATGCTCTTTCATTTGATATGTAACACAATATAGTTTTAATAACTTTGATTTTTAATTTTCAATTTTACCCCCCAAAAGTGACCCCTATGATTAAATTTCTTTTAATTAAATTACATGTCCGTCTTTGGGCCACAGGTTTACATACGTGTGCCAAATTTCAAGTAAATCGGTCCAGTAGTTTCGGAGAAATCGGCTGTGACAGAGGGACAGACAGACACGCGAGTGATCCTATAAGGGTTCCGTTTTTCCTCTTTGAGGTACGGAACCCTAAAAAACTATAAGGGGCTTTATAGACGTGCCGACTGCAACGGGTAGGGGCCCTAGACAATATTTGATTTTGGGTGCGTTTTCATACAAAAAAGAAATTTTTCGTTTTTTTTTTTTAATTTTTTTGTAACTTTTTGTTTTTTTATAAGCGTATACGGGGTTTCAAAGGGGAACGAAAATTCGATTATTTTTGCGCTACGACGCACCGTTTAGGAGATACAGCCATCCAAAGTTACTATTTTCAGTAGACTTTATTTATTTCATACCATGTTTGAGAAAAGCACTATACATACCTCGGCGGGAAATGGGGTTGCCCGCCTCAGACCTATCTCAGGTCTATATGTCTTCGGCCGGCAACCCCCTTTGTCCCGGCCTCTATAGTAATGTACTATTAACCTTATAACCTTTTAGTTAGGTTTATAAATAAGAATTTACTAATTTAGTATAGGTTACGGTACCTACACTCTAAAGAATGAAGACCAACTAAGAGCAGTTTTCTCTTAAGTTAATCACTACAATTACAATCTTATATAATTCAAATAAAGCCGATTACTAAAAACAATAAGGGAATGTATGATTGAACTAATAAAATTATTAACTTGTTAGGCATAACTATGTAACATTGGTTGATTCAATCCGTAGTTGAACTTACTAAGATAATTTAGTTAGCATAATTATTTTTAATGGAATTATTGAACAAGATCTTAATCTCAGTCACGTTGCAAAAGTAAGAGCAATCAAAATTACCTTATTAGATGTGTCTAAGATCTTATCAGGCTCGTATGGAATCAAGATGCTTGACTACGACTATCAAAATATTGATAGGAGCAACCAATTTTTTTTTAGAGTGTATGTAAGGCCGTGAACACTAAAATTCGAACTTTGAGCATATTTCTCCATAGATATTTTATTTTATTTAAAGTAGGTGGCGTAGGTAGACATCCTTACTACATCCGATATCGGATCGCATAATTTAAAACGCTCTAAATATCGCAATATTGACAAAGTGCATCATAACAAATGATGTCAAAGGCCAATGATGATGAATGTGACAAAGAAATATTTCCTCGCCTTCTGTACTCGCGCCCTCTACTAAGACAAAAAGTAATCAAAATACGACTTTATAAAGTAGAAGTAAAGTTTAACATTGACCAATGTCTTAGGCTTAGGTAAATCGTGAATCGTGACTTACATGATGTCATTCATTAGATAGCACAAAAACGGGTCTGTACTCGTGCTGTCAAGTTAATTTAACGTATTTTAAACTCTACTGTAAAGCCGTTAAGGTCTACAAAAGGTCAGTTTTTTCTGATAGAGCTACTGTGGGCAATTAAACTCTAGTTACTAGAGCGTAAAAAAGGTCGATCGGTAGAGATGGGTAGAGTCGAGGTGTCGAACGCAAAGCAAACGTAACCGTTTGTTTCTTTAAAAATCTTATGATGGACAGTTTTTGAAGTAAATAATTTCTTGGGAAAGTAATTTTATGAATCAATAATTTTGAAGATGATTTTTCGTTGTAAACTTTTAATTCATCGATGTTTTCATAATGACAACCATCCGGACAGTTAACGATCCGAATCTGATCCAAAATATCCATATCCATGAAAATTATGACGGAAATCGGGATCTAGTGCGCTTATCATAAAAATAGTTCTACGGCTATAACGGATCTTATTTTCACGGATTCGGATCGGGCGTGGTGCGAAACCGCTCTTATTGTTATTTGTTGTCCGATTTCCAACTGGTAAAAACGTCCACAAAAAAAAATAGTGCGTGGTCTCTCCGGAAGAAGTGTAACTTCATACCATAACCTCAAAAACTTTTAGCCAAGTGACCATCACGTTCTTGCGTTTAGTTACGGCTATCTTTTTACTGTTTTAAATATTTTACATTGCTATTTGCTCAAATTATTGAAAAAACAATCATAAACTCATTTTGCACTCGATCTAAATATAAAACACATACATTCCAAGCAACCACTCCACCATTCACATTCTGTTCTGTCACCGACTAAGTAAATAAGTAAGCGAATGAATGGAATGAGTGAATAGCGTTCAGCGCAACGACACTGACAGAATGTTACGCGCTGAGTGAGCGGCATTTCACGCAACGTAACACTGAGTGAGTGATACGCGCTGTCAGTTGGAAGTCGCATTAGAAGTTTCTCTTTAAAAAGGTTGTGTATGTTAAAGTCGAATTGATTGAAGGTAAGCAAGCCGTTGCCCATGGATATCGGTAAGACCACAAAGGTTTCCAAGAATGTTAGGTGCATAATACTCCCGTACGATCTTTCCTTAAAGGTTTGAAGGTCGTATCGGCCCGGAAATACCTTAAAAGACAACTCATTAAATATTTGGTGGTAGGCAATAACCGTTGCCATGGATACCGGCAAGACCACAAAGGTTTCCAAGAATGTTAGAAGCATTCTCCCGTACGATCTTTCCTTGAAGGTTTGAAGGTCGTATCGGCCCGGAAATACCTTAAAAGACAATTCATTCAATACCACCAGTTTGGATATGCGAGACATGATTCTATTTTGCATATTACCTATAACTATTTTTGATGTTCTCAAACAAAATATACTGCTAATCTTTAAAATGGGACTTAATCGCGTAATAATTACGTTTATATTTGGCCCGACGTATCGGACGTGACATAGTCACTCTGCCTGTGACCACGAACGTAATTTCACGTTCGACACGTCGGGCTTAAATGTAAACGAAAGTGTTAAGCAATAAGTCCCGCTTTAATTAAATAATATTTATGAGTGAAAATCGTGTCAGTTTAAATCAATATAAAGGTCCTCTGTTACCATAAGTAGCCCTGTATTTTTATACTAATAGCGCGTCCATTTGCATAAGCGACAATGTGGTAACTTTTGCTCGACAACTACACATTAATCTATAACTTACTTGAAACTGTTATTTCGACACTGTGCTGACGAATTAACTTTTCCTTTCTACCTATTAATCAATCAGTCTTTTACCGATGGATCCTTTCCCGATATGCTAAAAAAATCAATTATTAAACCCATACATAAGAAGGGCAAAAAAAACGACCCTAGTAACTATCGACCCGTGGCTCTTCTACCCACATCATCAAAAATATTCGAGACTGCTATGTACAATCGCGTATATTCTTTTTGTGAAAGGTACAATATTTTTGATGACGCTCAAAACGGTTCCGGTTCCGGAAAGGCCGTTCTACTACTCTGGCTGCATATAAATATGTATTAAATGTTTTAGATATACTTAATGACAAAAAGTACGCAATTGGCATATTACTAGATATGTCTAAGGCATATGATATGGTCCAATACGACATACTATTGAATAAAATATATGAGATAGGAATAAGGGGAATCGCTCACGACTGGTTTGCGTCTTACCTCAAAAACAGACAACAGTGTGTCGCAATAGAATGTTTGAACCATACAACGGGCGAAATAACAAGCGTAATATCTGACCAGCTGCCCGTCAGGCATTCTATCCCTCAGGGAAGTGTAATTGGATGTTTGCTCTTTCTGATTTACATTAATGATATTCCTAAAACAGTTTCACAGTCTTGTGTACTTTTTGCCGATGACATCTCGATCCTAACCTCATGCAATGATGACGCAAATATAAATCAAGACGTAAATTATACTTTAAATAATGTAACAGAATGGATGGAAGACCACAATTTAAAACTAAATATTTCAAAAACTAAAATCATACAATTTAGGCCTTATCAAAAAACACCCTTATCACAACACTTTGACATAAATGGAATAAAATTGGATTTCGTGGACTCTGCAAACTTACTGGGTTTCATTATTGACTCAAATATTAATTGGAAGGATCACGTAGCCAAAATTAAGTCAAAATTATCATCTTTCGTGTACGCATTAAGAGAAATAAAAAGATCAACTGACTTCAACTCTGCGATTACGGCTTATTACTCCTATTCCTATTCTTGGCTTACATACGGCATCATACTATGGGGTAACAGTACAGATGTCAAGCATCTTTTTATTCTTCAAAAAAAGTGTGTACGAATTCTAGCGAACATAAAAATCCCAGAGAGCTGTACTCCTTATTTTAGACAATTTAATATGTTAACTTTAGTTTCAGTGTACATTTATGAGGTGTGTAAATTTATAAGAAAAAACCCACAATTGTGTCAATTATAGACCAGACCCGCCGTTATGAATCTAGGTTCAAAAATAACCTAGTTCCTGTTTCAGGGTCAACAATGAAATTACATAGTGACAGTCCACACTCCATGTCTATCAAGATATATAACAAATTAAGCAATAAATTAAAAGAAGAGAAAAACACCAATACTTTCTTAAATAAACTAAAAAATCAACTTATAAGGAAATGTTATTATAATTTACAAGATTTTTTGCTAGACAAAGAAATTTAAAATTTAAATTAATGATTTGTATATATAATATAATATGTCAAATATTTAGGTAACTTATAATTTACTGTGATTAAGCTTTGTATATATTGTTTTTATTGTTAACTAGTATGTATTTTCATTAGAATAGATTAGCATTTAAGATCTAGATCATAAGTTTACCTGCTATGCCCTAACAGGGTGTCATATAACGTGTACCTACCCATTATTGTATACTTATGTGAAAGCATGAATAAATGAATATGAATATGAAATCCGTCCCACCGCTTTTCGAACGAAAAGTGTAAAGGAATCCAATTTCTAAAGTATGTTATTATTGTATTTTTTGTTTATGTTTACTAAATTTAATTATACTAATAGTTCAAGTCCAAAAGTCCTACTACTGTACATATGTGTGTCCAAAGATACTGGTGCATGATGTGATTACCTATTAATTGGGCAAACATCTAACTTTAAATTAATGAAGGTTTAAAAATGTTTGAATGATGTACTGTCTGTTGGTGATCCTAAATAAATATAAATAACACAATGTCACCGGCACGTCAAAAAAAGGGTATGAAAAAAAAGCGCTCTGTTCCTCTCTATACTCATATAGGTACAGTCAGCTCAATATTACATCATTGTCAAAGCTACAGTTCACTTTGACGCTCGCCCTCACGTAATTCTATTTGGGCACTTTATTCAGTAATAGCCGAGTGTACAGTCAGTGGAAGGTAGGTATTAAAATAAAAAGGACCGATAAAACTTTGCATAGTAACTTTTGAGGTCATAATAAAAAAAAAACAAAAAAAACCCCGACCGACCTCACGGTCGGTCACTATGTCACTAGTGGACCGATTTTCATGAAACATGGCTAAGAACACTCCCGACTAACTCAGGCATAGCTGGGCACCGTTAATCAAATAGTTAACTTCGTTAATCGCTAATCCGTTACTAAAAAAGTTAACTTCGTTAATCGTTAAAGCGATACATTTCGACAAATTTAACGTAAGTTAAAGTTAATCGTTAATCCGTTAACACGTGAAAAAAATGAACTTTTCTTTAAATATTTAGTTGCATCAGTATCCACTATAACGTATTATATTTCTGTAAAAGGCCGAAGTACAGCTAGCCTATTGAACTCTAGGCTGCACGTGGAAGGCAGTGATCGCCTGAGCTACTGCCAAGAGCTGTGTCAGGAGAGATGCTGGCGGTGACGGGACTGTTGTGGCACTTTGGGCGGTAGAGGCTAGGGAAGCGAATGTGGTCGTAAATAGGGCTCGAATTTGCTGCCCTATCACTACAACAGTCGCCATGGTAAAGCTTAGGATTCACCGAATCAAAGTTAGTAAAAGCAAATCCACGTGAAGAATACTTTTTTAGGTAATATTTCGGACTTTTAGCAATCGACATCGGTAAAACCTAGGATTTACCGGCAAATCATAGGATTTGCCGTACTTCGAGCTTTTATAGTAGCGTTCAGAACGTGTTTTTCGCAGCGCAGATGGCGCCTGTGCCCTACTAGATTAACGATTAACGGACTCGGAGAAATTTAACGGAAGTTAACGAGTCCGTTAACATTTTTTCAAGTTAACTTAAAAGTTAATCCGTTAATCGAAATGTTAACTTCCTTAATTAACGATTATCGGATTAACGAGTTAATGCCCAGCTATGTCGCGGTCGGCGGTTTTTCAAAATTTTAATTTTGTTTTATTTTATTATGACCTCAAAAGTCACTATGCAAAGTTTGAACGGTCCGGCTATGGCACTGACATAACGCTGTCCTTGTCGCACAGTGTTACAAAATATTTAAGTATTATAAAAGAAGAAACTGACTGACTGACTCACTGACTGACATATCAACGCACAGCCGAAACCGTTGGTCTTAGAGATTTCAAATTTGGCATGTAAGTTCCTTATATGGTGTAGAAGAGCACTAAGAAAGGACTTTCAAAATTCACCTCCTAATTTTGAAAAATCATTTCTTAGTGCTACATGCCAAATTTGAAATCTCTAGGAGCAGCGGTTTCGGCTGTGCGTTGATAAGGGGGTTGATATGGGGGATAATTTATGGGATAAGGGAGTGAAATGGGGATCCAGAATTTGTATGGGAAAAACAAGATTAGATTACGTGGGCGAAGCCGCGGGAAGAAGCTAGTTTAAGTACCTATATGTAACTGTCAATGTGACAGCACCACAACGCGTAAGCAACTAAGCAATAAAGTAGTGTATCTTTTTGACCCTTTGTCCGCATCTATTTATTTATTTATTTAATCTTTATAGCACAAAAGAAAAATCTTGCAGTACAAAAAGGCGGACTTAATGCTTTATAGCATTCTCTACCAGTCAACCTCGAGGCCAAGCAGAGAGACTGTGAGCGGATCTATATCTATTTCGTTGACTGTACTTTTTATAGGGTTTTTTGGCAGCTTGATCTCTTTAATATCGGCTGAGTGTACTTTTTTATGGGTTTTTTGCGCTGCAACCGTTCGATTGGCCAAGGTATTTAAAAGCTAGGTATGTATTTACTATTTTAAGCAGGCGTGATTGAGTATATCTACTTAAGGTAATACTCGTAGTTCGTAACATCTAATAAGCTTTGACAAATCTGAGGGTAAGCAAATGTCATTGCTAACGGACACTTAGAAAACAACGCCTTCGGATCGGACGGAGTGCGAAACCGCTATAAGAGTTATATTTATTATTTATTAAGAGCCCATATTGCCCCACTGTTGGACAAAGGCCTCGCCCAAATTCCTCTACGAATTCCTATCCCCTGCCTCCCACCAGCCCTTAACAACTAAAGAGAGTAGGCACGCTATTTTTTAAGGTCTAAAAGTCAGATTAATGTAAAAAAATATTAATTCGTCCAAACCCTTCATAATTTTTTTAAAACATGAGAATTACTTCATGATATAATATAACCTAACCACAAAATTAAAATTAAAAAAAAAACCCCGACCGCGACCTAGGTATGTCCACATTGGACTGATTTTCATGAAACATGGCTAAGAACACTCCCGACTAATTCAGCTTTCAAACAAAAAAAAACTAAATCTAAATCGGTTCATCCGTTCGGGAGCTACGATGCCACAGACACGCACATACACAAATAGACAGACAGACAGACAAACAAACAGACACGTCAAACTTATAACACCTCGTCGTTTTTGCGTCGGGGGTTAAAAACTGATCTCTAACATAATTTGCAAAATGTAGATACATATCACCCACCATATTGTAATTTACAATTTGTAAAGCCAGTGTAGAGCGGATTTCCCATAACTGCTCTAACGAAACTTATTTCACATTCAGCCCGGCTTAACTCCGCTCTACCTCTATTATCCGGGATAGAGGCTTCGCGAGGTAATTCGGGGTAATTATGGGGCTATTGAGGTAATTACCCGAATGCACTTATCCCCGTAGAGGCTGTTTATTAGAGAATCTACTCGTACCATGATTTTTACGCAATAAGGCAATCTCGACTGGGGGCAAATGTAACTGTTTCATTTTTTCCATGTTTTACAATGTTTGCATTATTAAATAGAGTGTCCACACTTATATATGGTAGGCGTGTTCAGTGGATACATGTAAAACTCAACATCATGGTGAAATAATGGAAAAAATGGATTAGGTTTAATTTTGTGGTTAGGTTATTAATAAAAACATAAGTCATAACAACCACAAAATAAAAAATTTGAAAAAAACCCCGACCGCGACATAGTAGACCGATTTTCATGAAACATGGCTAAGAACACTCCCGACTAACTCAGCTTTCAGACTTGCCTGGTTCTCGTGAATCTACCCATGAAACTAGTATTTTTATACAAAATGGGGCCTGTAACAAAGGCGAAGAATTGAACTCTAGGCTATTCTCCTTATACTGATCAACATTTGTTCGGCGACTTTTAAAAATAACTTGTATTTTGATTTTTATCACCCTTGAAAGTTTTTTCTAAGAGGTAATGTATTGCGAATTCTGTTAAGTCTAAAGTGTGAACAGACAACGTCAATGACAACAATAATGGCGTACATTGAAGCTAATATTTATTCTGTATGAAAAATTAAAAATTTAAAGACTTCATAATTTTTAAAAGTCGCTGAACAAATGTTGATCAGTATAAGGAGAATAGCCTACAGTTCAATTCTTCGCCTTTGTTACAGGCCCCACTCTGTATAGACTGCAATGTAAAAAATAAGTAAACTCCAAGTCTAAGTCTAAAAATAAAACTGTAACAATATTTGTAAACGACTGTTTGTTTCTCAAATAAATAAAAAAAAAAAAATCCCATCGTTTATGCCTCGGGGGTTTATGACAGCTATAGACAAACAATAGGTAATTGAGGCTTCTAAAGTGTTTACAAATGTTTTGAAAATAGGCAAGTTTTAACTATAAAACTCCCGTGAGACTCATACATATTTAAAAATATTTTAGTGGGTAGCTCCGATCTCGCCACGGTGACGTCGCCCGCGCCGCCGACCCCCCCTGCGCCTGTCCTCAGCAGCCGCGCGCACCGAGCAAGCGCCCGCAGTATGCGTCGCGCTCTCGACATGTAAAGGCGGGGTGTCGCTACTCTTGAGAAAGGCTCTCGAAATTGAGCCGAAACATGTCGAACGCTATATCGACTTAATACGTGAGTAACCCGCTTAAAATATTTTTAAATAGGCAAGTTGTTATAAAGCCGCCCACTTCCGAATAATGCTTCATTACCTCTATTCAAATGTTCTTGGAATCATTTGTATGATGTTGTCTATTAATTATAATATTTTGAGGTTCTAAATAGAAGCCATACATACAGACAGTCATTCGCAAACGCAAAAAGTACAAAAGCTTTCCAACGCGAGAATGCAGTAAGCGTTATGGGAACTTTAGCAACGGAACGGTAGTTAGCTGTTTTTTTTTTTTTTACTGTTTATACTTTTAAGTTTTATTAATTTTAGCACCTCGGACACTAGCGATCAAATGAAAGAGACGCGTTCCTAGCACACAGTCTAAGCCATTCTATTCAGAGAACCCGCCGAAATGGTCTGCGGCACAGGCACACTATATGTTAAAATAAAGTGAAGTTTAAGTTTTCTGCAAAGTGTAGTTTTTAAATAAAAATCCTAGCTGAAAACTTTTCTAGTTTATGAAAGTTAGATGGTTAATACGACTATTATTTTCCCCCAAAGGGTAGTTTCTACAAAAACTAGAAAGTTACCGAAGTTAATTGAAAGTTAGAAGCTTTTATAAGGCTATTTGCTTCACTCCTTCGTGTTTTTTCTGTCCTGTTGAGAATCACTTCATTAGTTTTAATTTAATCATTAGTTTTCCTCTCTCAGTGTCCAGCAGGGCAATCGCACTTACAAATGCGATAGGGACGGCCTGATGTTTTATCATTTATCGCGCGACCATGCTTGCCTGGCAGGGTTTTTATAGATTAAAATAAAAAGACATACTTAAACAGGAGCAGAAATGCATAATGCATATGTACCTAACTACTCGAAAAAAATCGACCTTAAAGTAAAATTCATAATCCTACGGACTAAATTGACAAATGACTGACAGGTAAAATGATACCAGGAACAGCAAAATTAAAATAGGGAAGGGTATATGTCGATAACAATATATCGACAAGTTGTAAAGTACGAGTACATACATCAGACAAGTTTAAATCAAGAATAAGTATATTAGTTTCAAGTAAGAGGTACACATTTTGGTTTGTTCTATGTATCTTCGAGGTAGTGGATGGATGCCATGCGTTTTTACCCACTAGTTTTAAAACATAAAAAGGTTTCCGAGCCTGTAGGTAAGAAATAAAATACCATGTTCGACGATAATCAATTATCTGTCACGCTATTATTATTGCTGCTTCGAAATAAAAAAAATATCTCTAATTAGCGGTCTACAGACCTTTTGATTTGTCGAAATCACAGAAAAAGTTGGTATATTGATTAGCCGATCAAATTGCCAATTTCATTGTCTCGTCTGGGTGCACCTTAAATCTACGATGTAATCATAATTTTAATATCGATAAGAACGACACTGGCCAAACTGTGGCAACATTCGTTCACACTTACTTGTCAATTTGGTCCGTAGAATTATGGATTTTACTTTAGTCACCGTGTACCACGCACGGTACACGGTCACGACCTACCTATGTGGCCCAATGGCTCGGCTCAGGCACCTACCGTGATAGCAGTGGACGTTAATTCGATTCCAGCCCTGGGCAACTGGAGGCAGCTTGGTCACTTTTCCAAGAGTCGGTCAGATAATTGACTTGAAGAAACCTAAGTTAAATTGTGGCGTAGGCGAGAGGCTGGCAACCTGTCACTACAATGTCACAATTTCGTTTTCTTTCAACCCCTTATTTGCCAAGAGTGGCACTAAAACGAGTAGTTTCATGTGCTCTGCCTACCCCTTCATGGGATACAGGCGTGATTGTATGTATGTATGTATGTATAGTAAGAAACCTAAGTGTAATTATTTTTCTCAGATATTTTTTATGGCGCCCTTTTAAAAAATCATGAAAGTGGTCAGTAACTAAAAAAAGTTTTTTCTTTTCTAGCACTTAAATCTGTCTATTAGATTATTGTCAGCGGGATCCAAATTAACATCATTTGAGTAACGATAAGAAAGTATATTTAATATAAAAGTCTCGTACCATAATTAAGCCACTCGGCAGGCCTCGTGGCCTAAACGCGGTACTCAACTTCTATAATAGAAGTTGAGTACCGCAATAATTGCCTTCATAAGGTTACCATTATATATATATATATATATATAATATACTATTAACCCTGGCTTAGTTGAAGGCGTTCCGACCAGTGCTAAGCTGAGTGGATATCAAACATCCGCGTAGCATATCTACCTACGTTGGAAAGGCACCTCGTGTTTCTTATCAAGCCCTATTCCTAATGAGGTATGTAAATAGGTGGATTGAGGCTGGCGGGTAACCCAGTTTGTGTAGTAAACAAGTACTACACGTGTAGTCTACACCCGTACATGTAGGTATGTGTAGACAATAGGGTCTAGATTGTCTAGCCACATCTCGGACACTGGCGATCAAATAAATGAAAGAGGCGCGTTCCTAGCACACATTCTAAGCTCGTGTAGGTGAGCGCGTACCATGCTTGTATGAGTGCGATATGACAGGTCGACTGTTCGCGTTTTTAACAGGCGGTAACTGTGAGGTAACCGAGAGGAGCTGGGCGGCACTTTCAGCGGGGAGCGGGAGTGGCCATGGACTAAATGTATTGGGCACGGCTGTAGTCGGATAACATAAGCAAACAAACACGTGTGGCTTGCTTAACCCCACTGACTCATAGCGCCCAGAATACATATAGTGATTTGATAGATTAAACACAATTTATTTGAGAGTTAATCACGTCCAGTAATCTCACCACGAGATTTTCACTGGTCCAAAATCTGTCATATTCGCTAACGTGCGTAAATTACTTTTCAGTACAGATGGTGTTTTTTTTACGCACTAGTGCGAGAAGTGGTTCATTATATGCCAGGTCGAAACTTCGGAGGGTCATCTGTACTGAAAAACGTCGTACGATACGCGTGCAAAAAGGAAATTCGTAACTCGTGTCGATTTAAAACACTCCCTTCGGTCGTGTTTTAATTTATCGCCACTCGTTTCAAACTTCCTTTTTTACGCACTTGTATCGTAATGTACTATTCTGCAGTTGGTACGAGATGCATAGCAAGTTAGTAACAGATGTAGAGTGCATAATGGTTTTCCATAGTATTTTATCGGAGATGTTCGTATTTGTGGCAGGGCTCGGATACCGGATAAATTTTCAAACCGTTATCATGCACTTGCGGCAAAACCTTTAAATTTCGTTTTCGTTCGAAAAACCGCTACTTTTAAACCGGTTTTTCGGGGAACGCTTTTATAAAGGTTTCGTTTGATTAACCGGTTTAGAGCAAAATAAACCGGTTTATTCCGCAGCAAGGTAGGTATCAAGGTGTGCAATAAAGAGTATTTGTATTGTATTGATAGGTAATAGCTGGCGCGTCTCGCCCCTCGTCGAATAAAACGGTTTATATCGGTCAACATGTTCTCATAACGTTAGCGTTCTTTAGAAATTTCGGAGTAAAATCTAAATAAACCGGTTTTAACCGGTATAAAAACCGGTTCCGAGCCTTGACTTGCCGTGCTAGTTCGGGCAACGTACACTTAGTACTTCTTGTACTGAGACCGAATGAAATAGCATCACCCGTTCATGAGTTTCTGTGATAATTCAAAGGAAAAACATTTCGCACTAAATCTATAAGGTACAACGGGATAATTGCGGCTGGGGGACAAATGCAACTGATCCATTTTTTCCATGTTTTACAATGTTTGCATTATTAATTAGAGTGTCCACTGGTTTGACTGGTTATATATGACACGCGTGTTCAGTACATGTGGAAATTGTGGAACCCAATAGAGTACGAGTAATAATGGAAAAAATAGATTAGTTACAATGGCCCCCCAGTCGGGATTTGTCCCACTGTACCTTACGCAAAAGGTAAGCGATTATTGTGACTGTGGTAATGGTAACCCGTGGTAACTAGAAATGGATAAAATGGAGAACATAAACAAATATGTAGTACGATACGTGTGGTTTACTTAAACCCGTGGAGTGACTCACTGCGCCAAGAATACTCGCGTGATTTGCTTAGATTTGAACACGATTTATTTGTGAGTTAATCACGTACTGGCAATACGAACGCAGGTTTGGGTAAACTAAGAGTGGCCTGAAAGTAACGAAAATATACTTGTCATATATTTCTGATCAGGCACCGTAGCCGAATGGCAATTCTGCGACGCGAAACGAAAACGAAACGAAAGGTAGTCTGGCTCTGTCAAGTCAATACGCAAGAGCGATAGAGAGAGATATCTACGAGCGTTTCGTTTCGTGAGCGTTTGTGCCATTCGGCTACGCACCCTGGCTATCATTTTATTTACAAAATAAAATTGAAGCGTACAGAAGTCAGAGTTTTATGAGCAAGTGACAGAAAATCTTCACATGCATAGTATACATAGGTACTTAACTACCGGCACTGTCAGTTGGATAATATGATTAATAATTATGTTATGGAAACCTTTGGAGCCAATAAAGATCGATGGAAGGTTATTACTACCTTTTTTATACCTACAAACCTAACAACTATAAGACACTTTGGTACCAACAAAAAACAAGATCGATTGAGGCATTTAAGGCCATATGCAAAGGTTCGTGCGTATTATAATTTTCTTTGTTACCATCGTTTATATACTACAATATACTTCCACCAGTAATGAGTAACGGTTATACACAAAGGCATACAAATATTACGTGACATTAACACAAACATATATTACATAATACCACAGCTGCTGTTATTAAAACAATATTAGATTAACCATTATACTAGTACGTTACAGCATACTGTTAAGAATCTCATAACTTCACAAATTAATTTATATAATACTAGCTTTTACCCGCGGCTTCGCCCGCGTAATAAAAGTATTCATTAAGATTTTCATTTGGATCCTTAGGTTTCTCTGTAGGTATATTTATCTGCGATTATTTCGATTGCACATAATACTTTTGCTTGCAATGATTGTAGAAATATTACACATCGACCACAGCGTAGGTAATTCTATATACGCTGGGGAAACCTTTATAAACATCCCACATAGCCCGTATTTCGACACTATGATCGGTGGGTAAAAAGTACTTTTTTCTATTATCCCTTACAATTTTTTACATTTTGCTTATACTTATCGCAAACGTAATCTTCAAGCAAGCAAACAACGATCGTCTTAGAGCACATTGATTGTAAGAGACCGCCGACCGATTATCCGTATCCCTCTAACGATACCCATATTATCCGTATCCGTATCCGTATCCGTATCCGTATCCGTATCCCTATCCCTATCGCTATCGCTATCGCTAACGCTAACGCTGTCGATATCGCTATCGCTAACGCTAACGCTATCGCTATCGCTATCCCTATCCCTATCCCTATCGCTATCGCTATCCCTATCGCTAATTCGCTATCCCTATCCCTATCGCTATCCCTATCGCTATCCCTATCGCTATCCCTATCCCTATCCCTATCGCTATCCTTATCCCTTATCAAGATGTTTAATGATATAACACTTTAAGTTCTCGCGCTTTGTACACATATTTAAAGTCACATACAGGTCGAACGCGATTAATTAACATTATTTTTACCTTTTTTCCCAACGTTTCGGCCAGGTTGCACTGGCCGTGGTCGCGGAAGACTGACGTCCCAGCAAAATGTCACCGGAGATGTAAACAACACAAAACTACCCGATATTAATTTATATAAATGTTCGGGGTAGACAAATAAATATAATCTACCCGCTTTTAGTTAATGTTTATTTCCCACCATGTTTATTTTAAACTTCACTTCGACCTGTATGTGACTTTAAATATATGTTTAATGATTTCTTATCAAGTGCTAAAATATAAAGTTTCATGGTTTTATCTTTTAAAATTAAGAAATCCCATACAAACTTTCAACCTCTTTTTCAACCCCTTCATCCCTTTTTTTCGAAATAAAAAGTAGCCTATGTTCTGTCTCAGGGTCTAAAGATTGTCTGTTCCAAATTTCATCAAAATCGGCTGCGTGGTTTAAGCGGGAAAGCGTAACAGACAGACAGACAGACAGACAGACAGACAGACAGAGTTACTTTCGCATTTATAATATTAGTATGGATTTTTAAGACAATGTTAAATATTTCATAATTTTACCCAAAGATTGATATATTTTTTGTATGTTGGCAACCCCGGCGGCGCGAGCGCGGGGCTGTCAGTTAGTTTTCTCGGCGTAAAGAAGTGAACTTTGTTTTCTGTGACGATTCGTAAAATAATGATAAATAGCACGAAGGACCCCTTTTGGAATCTTAATTACTATGTTGGTAAAAATTCAGAAGTGGGATAAGTTCTCAAACCCACAGAATTGTGTTTTGTAAGTAAAGGATCAAGGACAACTTGGTATGTAAGAATTGTTTTTCTTTTCAATCCGGCTTGCTACTCATACGATTTCGTACTTAATTATCGATCGTAGTTATCGGGGGTTACTGATATACTGAACAATTAACATAAATAACATGTTTTGTGCCCTGAAAGCAAACAGAAAATGTCGTAATATTTGAGGTTATTTGCAAGAAAATAGTTATGTTCTACTACTAGCTCGGACAAACTCGAGCCTCGATTCAACATAAGGTGGATTAAGTAACTTGTGTTATTGTTTACGGGTTAAGATATTCTCGTAGCATAGTAACTAAATTACGTAGAAAAGTCACCCACGAATATCGATAATATGTGTAGCGAACTGAGCGTGCTCTACCTATTCATTATGTTGAGAAACATGGTGAATACAACAATAATCATGTCACTATTAGCAATGATTTATATTTAACTTTATTTTCATTAGCACACTTGGTAATAACCGGCTTTGTCAAAGAGTTCTTTCCTTTCATATTGTTGTTCGGTAGTAGCCTACTTTTCAGTTACGGCCTTGTAGTCAGTGTTACGTACCAAAGCTTATTTGTTATTAAACCATAATTGTAATATTCTTACACACTGATTTACTTTAAAATGGTTAATAATATCATTGATGAATGTTGGATGATTGTAATTACAGCCATACAATTTGTCAATGAAAAAAAACACAACAGGAATGTAAAATGCTCTAAATAATTCAAATGAAATTATATTGAGTAAATAAATCACAATATGAAGTCCTCTGAGTTGTAATAGATAATAAAAACTGTATCTGCATAGTAGCCTGCACAATGTGCCAAGCGTACATTATCTACTTAACTGTCATTACAAAAACTTTAGAGCTGCATATAGAGCTCATATTTATAGGGTTTTAGCATATATTTCGGTTAAATTGTTATGATTTCATAATAAAAATACAATAATGATAAATAAGTTCTTATGAAATCCGGTTATTCAACGGGCCAATTTGGGCTAATGAAATTTTGCTTGCAATTGCTACCTCAAGAAGTCAAGATGCTAGTGTACAATTTTTCAAATCCTAAATAGTATTTGAGATGAAGGAATATAGCAAGACAATCCATTACAAACAGTAGCATAGCGGGAAAGTGGCTTACTCGTTGGTTATTGATTTGGTTTTGTTAATGGTGGCTTCACACAGTTTCAATTAAGTGATTCTGCCAAAAGCTTATGACATTATCATATAATATATACGGATCAGTTTGACAGTCCAGCGAGGTAATGTAGCCAGCGCCTGCAACACCTTACCGCAGGGACTTTTAGTTTTAGTTTTTATTTATTTACTTATTTCTATATATAGGAATTTTTACATTTAACGTTTATATAGAACTAAAATAAAAGTGACTAGTTATACTTACGAATTATTCATCAGAATATTTTAGTGGATTAAACTGATCAAGTACTTATTATACTAACTACATTCAATAACTAGTGCTTATTGGGTTTTATCATCCTCAACTCAAAACAATAACAAAAAAATAATATATTTTACATTCTGACATTAAGATTCTAATAAAACAAAGACAGAACAATTTCACTTATACATAATGTTTTCGTCCATCTTTATTAAATTGGATGTCCACATTCCTACGGTCCACGGGTCGACCCATATTGTTGGTATTACACATTATTAAATTCTCAAAACTGCATTAAAAAATATATATATATAAATGGCGGTACCTAAGGGTTAAATTGATTTAACATCAAGTAGTTTAAAATAAATCTATACCCGTCAAATAAAATTTTAGTACAACCAAACAATCTGATACAAATTGTTAATCACACATATACGGGGTGGGTCATAATGCGTTTATACATGGTGACCCATATAGTTCCCATGACTATAATAAATAAGGTTTTTTTTGATCACACAAACAGGGTGGGCCATAATTCATTTATAAATGGTGACCCATATAGTTCCCATGACTATTATAAATAAGGTTTTTCTTTAATCATGTATATACAGGGTGGGCAATGATGCGTTTGCACGTGGTGACCCACTTAGTGCCATGTTTATACCTGATACGAATATTTTTTATCGCACGTATACAGGGTGGGCCATAATGCGTTCATACATGGTGACCTACACAGTGCAAATGGTTATACTGAATACAATTCTTTTTATCGCACGTATACAGGGTGGGCCATAATAATACGTGAAAACAAGTAGAGATCGTTCAAGTTCGTCTGAGCGCTATAGTCGAAGGAGAAGTAATTCTCGAAAGCATTTATCTAGTAGTAGTGAGAGTATTAGTGACTTTCATGATAAACGTCATAAATATCGACACCGTCATATAGTTCACAATGTGTTTTAATTTGAGGAAATTGATTGTTCTTTTTTTATATTGTTATATTGTTTTGAATATTGAACTGCTTAAGTTTATGTGAAACTGTGAAGTTGTTATGTTTGTGTCTACTTATAATTGTTGAAATTTATCTCAGATAACACCACTACAGTTGTACTGGATGAGGCCGAAGCCCTTTTGTGGCAAGCGGTAGCCAGTCATTTCATCATAACGCTGGACGAGGCCGGAGCCCTTGTGTGGCAAACGGTAGCCAGACATTTCATCATAATGCTGGACGAGGCCGGAGCCCTTGTGTGGCAAACGGTAGCCAGACATTTCATCATAATGCTGGACGAGGCCGGAGCCCTTATGTGGCAAACGGTAGCCAGACATTTCATCATAATGCTGGACGGGGCCGGAGCCCTTGTGTGGCAAACGGTAGCCAGACATTTCATCATAATGCTGGACGGGGCCGGAGCCCTTGTGTGGCAAACGGTAGCCAGACATTTCATCTTAATGCTGGACGAGGCCGGAGCCCTTGTGTGGTAAACGGTAGCCAGACATTTCATCATAATGCTGGACGAGGCCGGAGCCCTTGTGTGGCAAACGGTAGTCAGTCATTTCATCATTATACTGGACGAGGCCGAAGCACCTGGTGTGTGCAAGCGGTAGCCAGATTATTTAGCTTATACTGGACGAGGCCAAAGCACCTGGTGTGTGCAAGCGTTAGCCAGATCATTTAGATCATACTGGATGAGACCGAAGCATGCGCAAACGGTAGCCAGTCATCTCACCGTAACACAGGACTGAGGCCACAGCACCACCGGTTGTGTAAGTGGTAGTCTGACATTCTATCGTTAACGTTGAACGACACCTAAAGGTTTATACATGTGAGGTGATGGTAAACGGTAAGCAGACTAATCAGTATTATATTCAATAATGAAATTTCAGAGTTCATATCGTCTTGAAATTCTTGAAGAATTTAACATCTTTATGGATAACTTGATGATGTGAAATGTTCATTTTAGAACTTGATCTGAACCAAGTGACATGTTCTCGCTTAATTAGGTATTCATCTTGTTTGATTTTTGGTCATTTTGACATTATACACCACGAATATGTTATTATTTTATTTAGTAGGTAATTCTATTTTGCAACATTTGTTATTATATCCTAAAATGGGCACACAAGAGTACCTTACTTCAGAGAAATTTAACTAACGAAGAGGTTCGATAAATTTCCTTAAATTCGTGTTTTAACTGGACGGAGACTGAAGTAGCTGGTTACAAGCGGTAGCCAGATTGTTATTTTTCTAGAAATAAGTTGGAACACTGCTTGCGCAAGAGCACTCGTGGTGTCCAGCCCTGAAAGTTGTTACTTACTAATGTTGATCATATCATGACGAGACGTTCGTTGCACAGAACATAATGTCTCTGATTTGTTATATGATTATTTTGTGTCTTTCTTCTTTCTTACAAGCCGGCGAGATATTTCCTTAAACAAGCGGATACGATGGGCTATTGTGTTTCTACCATTATTCATTTTGGATGGATTGTTGTTGTTGCTGGCTGAAGGGGGGTGAAGAAAAAAAAAACATTGGTCGTAAACGCTGAGACTGCATGTTGGCTTAGCGCAGGACGTTTTCGTACTATTTTATGTATGATAATCTACAATTTTAATTTTGCGTCCATAACAAGCTTCAATTCTATGATATTGAAATATCGACTAATAATACAATATTTAGGAATATCGACTGAGTCGCAGTTTTAAGTCTTTCCCTTATAATTCGAATGCTGCATACTGTATGGTCATTTTTCACTGTAAGTTAGCATATGAAACAAACTATTTTCAGAATTACTTGGAGGTACACCTCCTAAAGTAAATTTAATTTTATGGCAAATTTAGATACTCAATTTGCTGTTTTTTTTGTCTTTTTATTAGGTTAATTTTAAATTGCGGTATTCGTATTTGGGATTTCCTTTAAAAACCTCGTATTACTAGTAAATTTAAAGAACAAAGATAAAACACTTTTACATAGTCATGAAGAAGTGACGAAATGATAATATTTTATATGAGATGCGAAATGCAAAAAAAAAAAAAAAATCTACAACGGAAATAAAGTTTTGGGCATTATAACGAGGCGAGTTAGATCTATATACTATCGGAGATCTGACTTTTGGTACTTAAATATAACTTGCAATTTACAGGACATTTGTTATTCGCAAAATTTTTATTATTTACGTACATTACAAAACCATTACTTAGAATAGCTTCTGTCTCCTTGTAATTAAGTGATTGAAAAGTATAGGTGAGCTTTTTGGGCTCATTTTGGGGATTTGCCTTTCAGATGACAATGCTTTAGCATTGCATTGTAGGCGTAATTCACTATAAGTAAGCATAAAACTGCTCTAGTATCAGCTAGCTTAGCTCGTGTTTTTATACAAATTACCTATGATTAAGCGATAATGTGGTACCTTTTGTTTGAGAGTGGCACATTTGCACCACACTTGAAGAACCACATCTACGGGACATACTGGTATGGCCGCATTAACCTTACATAAATATATTAATACTAGTATTACCTGTGACCATTTTAATTAACTCCATAGTTATTATAATATACAGTGATTTTGCGTATCTGCACGTAATTATGGCACTAATGTAGTTTTAGTTTATTTATAGTGTATTCATAAAATATAAGTGACTTGAGTCATATATGACATCTTAAACAATTACTATTTTATGTTGATTATTGATACGATACGGCTGCCACGTGACAGGTTTAGCCAAGTGTGGAGCCGTACGATATTGATATCATGGTTTTTCAAAATATTTCCTATTAATAAATTATTCTTATCTTTACAATAACATTTCAAAAAAAAAATATCCTAATTTACCCATATATAAAGATCTTGATCTAGAATCTATTTTGTATAAAGGGCTCTAAACTGTTTGAGAACACTCTGAGGTTCCCAGAATCGTAGATATTATCTGGTGGACGGTGCAATAATTTAGTTGCTGTATGATTTATTATCTGGAACTTATCAAAATTTAGCAGTTGATTCAGATGAGCTGTATCCTGTTATAGAATTATAATGTATTTATTTACTTACAATTATGATTTTGTTTACACTAGTGCTTAGTGTTTACTTGCATAGAGGTTGATAAAACTTACTATTTATTAAAAAAAAGTGTATAAGCTACGTAGATTTTAATGAACAAACGGGTCTTAGGGTCAATTTATGTTGGATTTGTGCTACGAATGACTGTACTAGGTACGGTTCTAACTCGTGACAACCTCGTTGAAACAAATGGAATCTGTTTTAGCTATAGGTAAAAGCGTCGAGACTTCATTCCCATTATAGTCATTAAAATTAGGAACAACATCTTATAGACTGATTCCGTATGTTGTAATATTCTAATTTTCAATAATAATATCTGGTAATCTACACAATTTTACATCCTACTATGATCACTGAATCGGAATGAAGACTTAGGCTATGATACTTGAGCTATGGCAGATATTAACGACCCATGCCTGTAATTATTCACTATGGATGTGAATACACGCAGCTTGTTCTGTATAAATAATACTTTAGCACGTTGGAAGATGTCAAGAAAGATACCGATTTTGATATGCTTATTGCACATGTGAAAACCATTTATGGAGCGGTAATCTCTATCGGCATCGCGGTACATTTGACGTACAACGATCGTACTTTTTCATCATTTTTATTCAAAGCTGAAGACAGACGCCTATCCGTTAGACTACTTCTCTTATTGTATTTTTTTTTGTAGTCGAGGTGACGAATGTAAATTGGATGCATATTTCACGATATTGTAGTACGTTTATAAGACTAAAAGCACATATCTTTAACTGCAAAGCGCAAGATTAATTAGAAATTATATTAAATAAGCTATAATGAAACAAAAATAAGATCACATAATTAAATAAGTATGTGATAGATTTAAATGCACGGTTTCTAAATTTATTACAACTTATTTGAGTTATAAAACTTATTTTATCTGTCAAAGTAACGGTCCGTGCAATACAACTCGTTTGTTTATTATGATTATTATATATGTTGTTGTGTGTTCTTTGTAAATTGAGTCTATTTAGTTTTAGTAATAATTATAGGAGAGATATTGTTTTTGGCACAAAATTATATAGGAATGTAACGTCTGGGAATGAACAGTTGCGACTGGAATCTATTTTAAAGTTATAGGTTTATATTATATGCACAATGAGGAATTCCAATGAGTGATTAATTTAATATTATGCAATAACCTACTTTAAGATTGGGATATGTAAATCTGATGTTATATATGCAATATAAATATCTGTGTTTGTAAAACAAGATGTAGACTATAAGAAATTCAAAATAATTTAGCTGTTACCATAACGGGCGTAAGAAACTATGAGATTCATTTAGCAAGAAATTCCATCTTGTGTTTTTCTCTTATTTGTGTATCGTCAGAATAATTTCATATTCAATTTAATGTTGTTCCATTGTTTCAATGTATGTTTTTAAATGTAGTTCCAGCGTTCCAACTCTATTTAGCAAGAGAGAAAACGGGAAATAGTCGTGTATTAATTATCTGCTAAATTAGATGGAATACTGAGTGCTCTTTCTCGTTTTAGAATAAATTTACCTAATATGTCCCAAATAAGTTTGTAAAATGTGGATTCAGTGCAGCTCAGCAAAAGAAGGTCGTTATACTGCTATCGCGCAGGTATAATACGCTATAGGCTACAAAATGTCCAACGAATGAGGACATTCTAACAAAGCAGGATGGCCGAGAGGGCCAGAGGTACTTACAGTTGAGTTGCACTGGATGTACAGATATATACATATATATATAAATATTTTTTCTCTTTCTATTCACTGTATTGAGTCATTTATGTAGTGGTTCGTCGCTACCTACTAACTTATCCTGATTGAATTACTAACCTGACATAATGGCTTGATTTGTGAATAGCTGATACTAGACCGATTGTAGAACATTTTAATCCAGCTGGGTTCGAGTGATCTCAACTAGTTTTTTATATTAGTTTTGTTCAAGGGTACGTTCATCCCAAGTTTTCGGGTAGATTACAACTTACAAGTTAATTTAAGTTAATTTTAAAAATAATTGTTAAAGCTTGTTTGATTCCTTTTATCCATGTGTTGTGCCTGGGACAGGCACTGGGTCAGGATGGTCGACTGTTAAGAATCTCATAACTTCACAAATTAATTTATATAATATTTTTAAGACAATGTTAAATATTTCATAATTTTACCCAAAGATTGATATATTTTTTGTATGTTGGCAACCCCGGCGGCGCGAGCGCGGGGCTGTCAGTTAGTTTTCTCGGCGTAAAGAAGTGAACTTTGTTTTCTGTGACGATTCGTAAAATAATAATAAATAGCACGAAGGACCCCTTTTGGAATCTTAATTACTATGTTGGTAAAAATACATTGATGAGTGCCAATGAGGCGACGCCCAATCGCTCATTGACATGGTAATCTGTACTTTGTGAGTACTATGACGTAATTGAATAGGTAGTCATTTGTTAACCGTATTGCATTGAATAAAAGGGCCATTACATATATATATATATATATATATGTATCAGCAGTCAGATAATGTCACTGTTAGTAAAAAGCGCTGGTAGCCTAGCGGTACGTGCGACTTTCGTTCCGGAGGTCGCGGGTTCGAACCCCGGCTCGCACCAATGAGTTTTTCGAAATTTAAGTGCGAGATGTCATTTGATATTTGCCAATCCCTTTTCGGTGAAGGTAAACATCGTAAGGAAACCGGACTAATTCCAATAAGGTCTAGTTTACCCTTCGGGTTGGAAGGTCAGATGGCAGTCGCTTTCGTAAAAACTAGTGCCTATGCCAAATCTTGGGATTAGTTGTCAAAGCGGACCCCAGGCTCCCATGAGCCGTGGCAAATGCCGGGATAACGCAAGGAGGATGATGATGAATGTCACTACTGTTAGTACTTAGGTAAGTTCCGCACCGATAGGCTATTTAATATGAACCGAAACGCAGTAGATATGTTTATAAAAACCTAAAACGGTAACTGAGAACTAGATAATTAAAACATGTGGTATTTCGGGAGCGAGCACCACTTGACGTTGGCCTCGACACTCTAACCGGTCTCGTCGAGGCTCAACCTCTAACGTCTCGCTAATTGGAACCACGCTTCGTGGCTTTGTAAACTGCAGATGAGTTTATGGTAAGAAAAGTAGACAGTTATTTAGAAAAGTACTTGTTCGCGCCCTTTTCATTCATTATCATTCATATCGTCCATCCCGCTCGCTCTTCCTTATGATAGGTTCAACCTCATTTTTAATTGTCATGTCACCCGCCTCTTTGCCAAACTTCTTAAAAAAATATAAAATACGTCAAGTGTCAATCCGCAAAAAGAAAGTCGTTGTCAATGGTGAATAAAAATATCCGCAACGAATTAAGTTATTAATTAATTATATTATAATAGAACGATTCGCGAGTGTGCAGTGCAAGGAAAGAGAGAACCAAGCTTTGCAAGGGTGGCCACCCGATAAACTCTCGAGACGACAACATCGGTGAGTTTGGCTCCCCATCAATCTCCATAATTTTATTTTCCGTTTTATTTTATTTTATTACAATAGTTCGTTAGGAACTTCGTATCCGCAGGTCCTTCAACATTTCTGGTCTTCGAACCTGATTCTCTTCCCTGTTCCCCTATTTTCTCCTCATACATTCATTGCGAATCGTTCTCCTCCCGCACCGCCCGTATAAATATTACCTAAATTATTCTTACTTACTCGCTCCCGCAGTTTAGGTATTTATTTATACGTGTATAACTTTATTCGTCGCTCCGCCCTTATAAATTATTTACCTAAATATATGTTATTAACCGCACCCGCAATTTAGGTATACGTTTATAAGAGTTTATCCTTCATAGGAACATAAATTGATTTACCGCATATTTAACCCTTCTCATGCAATATGGCAAAAGAAACAAAAGCCGAAAGCGTTGACAGCTGGTGTTATGAAGACGAGTTGTCAATGCTTGAAGCAAAACGCAACGTCTTCTTTGAACTCGTCCAGGGTATTTATAAAAAGTCGCTAGTTGCCGATACAGATGCAGTGAGTCGCGAAAGTTTTCTTGACGCTGCTGACACTATTGACGAACTTCGGACGGAGTTCAAAGAAGTGGTAAATGAGTACAACCGCACGCTACTGAGGACTAAGACGGCTGCTGTCCCTAACTATCAGCCGCTCATAGCCTTTGAAGATTTGTACTGCCGCATCAGGAGAGTGGTCAAGCGACTGCAACCAGCCGCACCGCCGGCCTCTTCGCCGCCTTTATCGGTGGAGAGAGCTAGACCTTCTTTGCCAACGATGGAACTGGTAGCGTTTGATGGAGACATACGTAACTGGCCGCTGTTCTACGCTAGTTTTAAATCGAGAGTGCACGACAATCTGTCACTTACCGACGAGGAGAAGCTGTTTTATTTAATTGGGAAATTGTCACCAAAGGCTCAAGCCGTCTTTGCAGGCATAACTCCGAGCGCTGACAATTATCAGCTTATTCTAGATAGTCTACTTGACAGATTTCAAGATAAGCGCACTCTTGCCTCGACTTACATGGATCAAATGCTCAATTTGAAGATTAATGGTCCCGCTTCCTCGTCTAACTTCCAGACATTCATTGATAAGTTTGTGACAGCTGCGAATGCGCTTAAATCGCTTAAGCTGGATGATTTAAGCGATTTTATGCTTATGCATATAGCTTTAAAGAAGTTAGACCAGGAAACTCTTCGAGCATTTGAGATGCTGCATCGAAATACGAAGTTGCCTACATTTCGCGATCTGTCAGATTTCATGAAAAGTCAGTTTAGGATTTATCAAAACTCGCAACCATGTACCGCCGTCTCCGCCGCCGTAAATCCATCGCGCGAAAAAGGTGTTAAGTCGATTCAACCGCGTAGTGCCGCACCTAAACTACAAAGCTACGTTGCTTGCGCGAGCACTACTAAATGTATTTGTGACAATATTGTCCATGAACATTTATTCAAATGTCCTTCTTTCAACGACTTAACGTCTTCTGATCGCTTCAAACGCGCTAAAGAGCTTAAAGCATGTATTAACTGCTTAAGCATTAAACACCGCACCCGCGAGTGCAATTCCGAGGTGAAGTGTCGAGTTTGTCATCAAAAGCATCATACTCTGTTGCATTTTGACAAGAACAAGGATGAAAAAGCTACGACCTCTGATGAGTCAAATGCATCTACGAGCAACGCAGCTATTAAAACATCCTCGCCGCCGGAAGGCACGTCCTGTAACACGTCTATCGTGACGCAAGCACTTGCTGCCTCTAACAATAAAATGTCAAATCAAGACTCAGCATCTTCGTGTGACACGGTTTTGCTGTCCACCGCAAAGGTCATCGTTCGCGACAGTAAGGGTGAAACGCAGGTTATCAAATGTCTGCTTGACACCGCGTCACAAAGTAACTTCATTACTGAAGAATGTTGTAGGCGCTTAGGTTTAACTTTTGATAGGAAACCAAGCTCTGTATTTGGCATTGGAAAAACCAAGAAAATTGTTAAGGGGAACGCAAACGTAAAAGTATTTTCGCGATTCGACGATAATATCAACTTCGACGTTTCGAGTTTGGTGGTCGATCGCATCACCGACGACTTGCCGTCAGTGCCCGTGGACATGTCAGCACTGACACATGTTCATGGTCTCCTCTAGCTGACGACACGTTGGATACGCCCGTCGCCATTGATGTACTGGTGGGTGCAACTATATTTCCACATTTGCTGCTGCCGCACATCGTCAAAAGCGAAGTGGACTATATGCCACCAGCTATACAGACGGTACTGGGGTATATTTTAATGGGTTCGGTGCCTGCTTTACAGCCACCGCGTAAATATACTTCAGCTTGTTGTACTTCCGTGGATTCCATGGACCACCTCCTCAAAAAGTTCTGGGAACTTGAGGAAGTATCCGCTCCGCCCGCTCAAAGCCGGGATGACTTTGAATGCGAGGAATATTTCCGCGCCACCACTACGCGCGACGCTAGTGGTAGATATACTGTGGCATTGCCTTTCCGAGATGACGTGTTCAAGCTCGGAGAGTCGCATTCGGCTGCTAAGAGGCGCTTTCTTTGTCTTGAAAGAAAGCTAGAGTCATCGAGTGTGTTACGTGCCGCCTATGACGATATAATTCGTGAATACGTCAGTAAGGGTTATATATCGGACGTGACTAACTCTCTCAACGCGAACACCTCTTCAGCCCTCGCATACATAATTCCTCATCATGCTGTCGTGCGTGAGGATAAGACCACTACCAAAGTTCGTATGGTCCTGGACTCGAGTAGCAAGACAACTACAGGCCTGTCGCTGAATGATGTCTTGCACTCAGGGCCCAATCTTCAAGGGGATTTATTTTCAATCCTCTTGAACTTTCGCTTATTCAAAATAGCGCTTTCAGCCGATTGTCGCGAAATGTTTTTACAGATTGGTGTTCGCGAATCGGACCGCCAGTTTCAACGAATCTTATATAGATTCCGCCCGGCAGATCCCATTTCGACATACGAATTTAACCGTGTGTGTTTTGGTATGAAGTCGAGCCCATATCACGCGCTCCGCGTCGTTCGCCAGCTGATTGCAGACGACGGAAATAAGTTTCCAATGGCAGCAGCGATCGCATCGTCCTGCACATACATGGATGACGTATGCTTCAGCATTATGTCAGATGATTCGCAACAGCAGGATGAATCTGTTGCTATCGCTGCGGCTAAGGAGCTTATTGACCTATTCAAATGCGGTCAATTTGATCTTGTCAAATGGACCTGCAACTCAGAGACCGTGCTACGTGAGATACCTGCTTCTCATAGGGCTTCCGTAGACTTGGAAATAGACCCAGGAGTCTCGCAAAAGGTCCTTGGCTTGTGTTGGAATAAATCTGGCGATTATTTCCATTTCAAGGTGACAGAGCCAGATCCAACGTGCACTAAAAGGACAATCTTGTCTGCAGTGGCTCGCCTATGGGATAACGTCGGCTTAGTAGCTCCAGTTGTCCTTTACGCAAAACTCCTCATACAGGAGCTTTGGTTGATCAAATGCGACTGGGATGAGATTCCCCCGACCCATATTGTAAATTTATGGGAACGATTTTGTTCTGAGTTGCCAAAATTGAATGAAATTCATATACCGCGTCATCTCGGGGTAGTACAAGGTTGTACTATAAACCTCTTAGGCTTCGGTGATGCTTCCGAGCGGGCATATGGAGGTGTAGTTTATCTTCAGGTCATAAACGGGAATGAAGTGACAGTTCGATTGGTGTGTTCCAAGTCGAAGGTCTCTCCCTTGAAGACAGTCTCTGTAGCGAGATTAGAGCTGTGTGCTGCTGTCCTCCTGGCAAAGCTCATGCGGAAGGTGCAAGATAATTTCGAGCCCCGTTACAACATTAACGAGATCTACGCCTTTACCGACTCGAAAGTTGCGCTCTGCTGGATTCAGTCATCACCACACCGCTGGCAAACATTCGTTGCCAATCGCGTTGTTAAGATAATTGAAGCTGTACCGGCCAGCTGCTTCCATCATGTGGCGGGCTTAGAAAATCCCGCGGATTGCTTGTCGCGTGGCCTGACGCCTGCTAAGCTTGTGGATCATCCTTTGTGGTTTACAGGACCGGCTTGGGCATCCAAGCATCCATCAGAATGGCCTTTAAGGGAGCTCGATAGAGAGTCCATCGGAGAAGTGCCGGAGCTTAAGCCTCTTGCACACGCTACTACTACGGATGTGTCAGAGTCACCACTTTATTCCCTCGCGCAGCGGATATCGTCGTGGTCTCGATTACTGCGCATCGTCGTATACGTGTACCGCATCCTTAATCCGAAACCGCTCCCCACGGCCCTTACCCGATCCGACTTAGAGTTTGCTGAAGGCAAAATTCTCTCATCGTTGCAAAACGAACATTTTTGTGACGATATTGAGAAAATTAAGAGCAAGAAATATTGCTCACCTGCTTTACAAAAGCTCAAACCGTTCTTAGACAAAGACGGTCTAATTCGTGTTGGAGGCAGGTTGACAAATACAGACTTGCAGTATTCTCAGAAGCACCCAATTGTGCTCCCGCGACGTGATCATGTAGTCAATATGATCGTTGACTACGTTCACAGAAAGCATTTGCATGCTGGTCCCGAGTCAATGATGACTATACTTAGGCTTCAGTATTGGATTCTGTCGGCTCGTCGTGTCATTCGCGACCGCATTGCCAAATGCAACACTTGTTTCAGAGCGAATCCACAATCGTCTTTTCCGCTCATGGCAGACTTACCGGGCTGTCGCGTGAATCAAGTGGATAAACCGTTTACGCATACAGGGTGTGATTATGCAGGCCCTCTGCAATATACGCCTACTCGTGGCAGAGGAGTGAAGAGTCGCAAGGCTTGGTTATGTATTTTCACTTGCCTCACTACGCGCTGTCTTCACATTGAGATAGCGACGGAATTGAGTACCGCCAACTTCATGGCTGCATTAAAGCGCTTTTTGGCACGCCGTGGTCCCGTCCAATGCATGTATTCGGACAATGGAACCAATTTCGTTGGCGCCAATTCTTATATGCGTGACCTCTACAAGTTCTTGGATGCTCATCGTCCACTTATAGAGATGGAACTAGCGGAGAACCGCATTGATTGGAAGTTCATCCCTCCTGCTTCTGCTCATTTTGGAGGCGCATGGGAGTCTATGGTGAAAATAGTAAAAAATCACCTTTTCAAGGTGATCGGTACGCAAATACTGACGTACGAAGAACTTCTAACGACGCTTGCTCAGATAGAAGCGCTCGTTAATTCCCGGCCTCTAACAGCCTTGAGCAGTGACCCCGCTGAGCCATCAGCTCTTACTCCTGCTCATTTTCTCCATACTGCTCCACTGTTGTCGTTACCTACTCCATTGGTCGAGTCAGGTAACTTACGTGAATGACATGCCCTCCTAGATAGGATAGTGCAGTCTTTCTGGCAACGATGGCGAGCAGAGTATCTGCATCAGTTGCAGTCTCGAGCTAAATGGACAACGCCATCAGTTCCCATCGCAATTGGCACAGTAGTCGTCATTAAAGTAGATAATGCGCCGCCATTCTCATGGCCATTGGGTGTTGTAGACGCAGTGCATCCTTCAAAGGACGGCTCAACCCGCGTTGTTACTGTCAGGACAAGTAAAGGAAGTTTCGTCCGTCCTGTCGTGCGGTTGTGTCCTTTGCCTAACCAGTAATGGAATGGGTATTATGTTAGAATAATATTATTTTTTTTCGCTATTATTTTACTCGAAGAAAAGGGTCATTATTTATTTATTTTATTTAGTACTTCTTTCCTTTAAAGGAACCCTTTAAAGCCGGGGAGAAATGTTCGCGCCCTTTTCATTCATTATCATTCATATCGTCCATCCCGCTCGCTCTTCCTTATGATAGGTTCAACCTCATTTTTAATTGTCATGTCACCCGCCTCTTTGCCAAACTTCTTAAAAAATATAAAATACGTCAAGTGTCAATCCGCAAAAAGAAAGTCGTTGTCAATGGTGAATAAAAATATCCGCAACGAATTAAGTTATTAATTAATTATATTATAATAGAACGATTCGCGAGTGTGCAGTGCAAGGAAAGAGAGAACCAAGCTTTGCAAGGGTGGCCACCCGATAAACTCTCGAGACGACAACATCGGTGAGCATTGAGCATTTTCAGAATTTGGAACCCCCCAGCGAAAGTTGTTAACAAAAATAAACTCACTGTCCGTTTTGTGACGATCATTAATAATGAAATTTCAAAAATTTTTTTGTTATTGTGTTAATTCTGTCTAAAAATGTATATTTTCACATTCTGAATGTAGATTATCGTTTAAAGTTTATATAATTACGTGACATTAACATATTAGTTAATGAGTTAATTTTTGTTAACAACTTTTGCTAATTGGGGGGACCCAAATTCGGAAAATTCCCAAATGTATGCTTTTGAGATTCAAGTGTGGTGATGGATTAAGAACTTCACCAGCCCCTTTCCTCCCGTGGGTGTTGTAGAAGTCGACTGTGGGATATGGGTTACATTGTGTTGAGGTCATTGCTAGCAAAGCAACCTGTCACACTGCAGTACCACAATTTCGTTTATTTTCAACAATTTCAACACCTTATAGCTAGCAGGGGCACTGAAACTTAGTCAGTTTCATATGCTCTACCTACCCCTTTTGGGAATACAGGCATGAAATAATGGAACGAGCGAGTGGTATTTGAGATGCATGTTAGCCTCGACAGTCGACACTATAACCAGCCTCTTTGACTCGCCCCCAACGTCTTGCTAACTGGAAGCACGCTTCGTTTGTACAATGTCTGACAAATGACAACCAGATGTGTCTCGTGCGTGAGGTTGTGAACATTTCCAAGGTTAACTTATAATCTAAGGCGATCTACATCTACAGGGTGTGACAAAAATAAACCCCCATTATTTTAAAGGAATTACTATAAGAATTTATGTACTAGATTTGGCCAAGCGGTTGGTTGGCTTCCTCGCGATTCAGCGAGGAAATGCTGCTTTACGGACTCCTTAGATATAAATGTTATCACCATCATACTTCGTGCTTTATCCCGGCATTTGCGGTGGCAAACGGTGGCGGTGGTTGTCGGTGGACAGTAAGTACCCTTTGCCTGCCTAATGCCTCCACAAGCCTTCTTGAGCTTACCGTGGGACTCGCCGTGGGCGTGGGTCAATCTGTGTAACACCACGTAACGCCGCGGCTTGCGTGGGCGACGGTCGCGCGATGGTCGCGCGACGGCGATGTGACGCATACGAAATCAAACCTTATCGATACGGAAGTATGAGACGCGACGGCGACGGTCGCGCGACCGTCGCCCACGCAAGACACGGCGTAAGACTGTCCTACAATATTTATCTAAGTACATATTTATTTTAAAAGTTTTTGCAGCGTTTGGGGTTGAAACCCTGGGGTCATGGGCCTAGTGCGCGTTCTCTATGAGGAGCTGTCCAAGCGCCTCATAGACGCATCTGGTGACCAGAGGGCTGGCCAGTATTTCGCTCAGCGGATAAGTATAGCTATCCAGCGGGGCAATGCGGCCAGCCTTCTGGGCACCTTACCCACTAGCGACGACTTGAGGCAAATTTTTTATTTGTATTGTAGATAAGTAGTATAAGTTTTTATTTGTTAGATTTTTAGTTTACTTGTAAGTTTTTGCTTTGCTGTTGTTTGTTAAAATAAAGACTTTTTAAAAGTTTGAAGTTCTATACGTTAAGGTGTCCAGTCTGTAAGATCCAGACAAAGCTTAGTCCCTCAGGAATGTGACCTTAAGCTCGGGTAAGCAAGGAATGCGGTCCGACGAGTATTGTATACATTTTGCACTAGATTCTTCCTTAGGAGGATGACTGGTGAAGGTAGAACAGCGGGTTGATAGAGATTGTGGGTAGTTAGAGGTCTAAATTATGTCATGGAGGACAGGTATAGGCTGAGTAAAAGAGACCTACGTGGAAGACTAATCAATTAATTTTTAATAGATGGTGCATTGCATGGCTTGACCTCTGATAGAAGCGGATCCAGAAATTTTCATAAAATGAAAAGGCTTGAAATAAATCAATTGAAAGTAAAATGGGGATAATATCTCTGAAAGTAGGTTGTAAGCTCGGATGAGTCGCACGCCAGTCGCACGCTACCGCTAGTGCAAAGCAATCACGTTACCTCCATCTCCGTAATAATTAAATCGTAATCATGTAAAAAACAAATGTGTCATAGTTGTGTGTTATATCGTTTTGAAGACAGTAAACTAAGCTATTGAGCGTAAAAAACCGTTTTCATAAATACCAAATAGTTCAAAAGATATAGCGAAAAACATTTCAAATATTTTAGTGCAACGTATTTATTGCCGTGAATGCGAGCCGGCAGGTGATGAGTCATCCGCATGACGATCGGACTCGCGTTGCATCTCAGCGCGCGGCCACTGACATACGATCTCTACGGACATTTTAAACACAAGAGCGATACGGACATCAGGTACAAATGGCTAAGTGCACAAAATGTGGTGATAACATTACAGACAGACTTTTTCTCACATGCTGCAAATGTAAAAATCGGTTTCATGTAAAATGTACAAAAATATCAGAAAAATTATTTACCCTAATGCGTGCAAAGGAAACCAATAACTGGACATGTAACAAATGCCCAAGAACATTTGACGAATCTAGTCCCTCAACGACGATGGCAAAGCCTACTACATCATCTACTCCAGTATCGACTAGTGAACACAATTCGCATACACCTACTGACTATGTTACAGTACGCGTCAAACATAAAGTAAATATCCCGACCGTAAATTCTTTTGAGTCACTTCCGTCAGATGATGATGAGAGCAAGGAGGTTAGCAAAGAAGACTCTTCAACTATCCTCAACCGAAGCTGTCCTGCTACTGGTTATAGCTTAAAGGATGAACTTGAAGAACTTAAACTCAAGTATACTATTTTGGAGACCAATTTGCTACAAGCTGAGAACGAAATAGAAAATTTGATTTTAGAAAATGGATCACTTAAAAAACAAATAATGACATACGAAAAAAAAACGGAGAAACTTACTCGTATATGCAAATCGACGCCAATAAAAAACAGAAAGGGTCAAAAAAATATAAACACATCCAGCTTTAACACGACACATACAAACCATGAAGAATTTTACCTGGAAAATGTGTCAGTCGACAACATTAATGAAAACTCAGAAAATGAGCTTCCAGCTGAGCCAAAAAAGGCTTTGAAGATGCAGACAAAAAACGAAATTGAGGATACAGAAAACGCTAAGCCGACAACAACACATACTGCCAAAAAAACTCCACAACGAAGAGTGATTATATTTAGTGACCAAGGAGGCAGGGGAATTCGCAGAGTACTTCAAAATTCTCTAGGAGATGACTTTATTGTGACGGCGGTTATCAAACCCGATGCTCCAATCGATCAAATTCTGTTAACAAGTGAGAAAATATGTCAAGACTTTACAAAGTCCGATTATGTTGTAATTTTAGGCGGGTCAAACGATCAAAACCCAATGAGTTTTAAATGTTTTCTCTATAATTATTTATTCTCACTTACTAATACAAATGTGTTAATAGGCGAAATACAGTACAATAGGCTTTTGAATGTTGAGAAGCAAAATAACTTGTTACGTTTAGTTTGTTCCCAGTTCTCGCATGCTTCATTTATTCCATTTGACTTTAATATAGTGTCAAATTCTCGCAGGCACATTGGTGGTTTATTATTGAGAGAAATATTGCGTGTCGACTTAAACAAAAAATATTTTGATCATATGTATATAAAATCTCATACTTACTTGAGTAGTCACTCGAAGAATTTAAACCAAAAGCATATCACAGACTATTTTGTGAAAAATGAGTGCCTTAAACATCATGCAACAAAAATTAACAAACGACAATTCACCATTCCCTACCTATTTGAAAAAATAAAATCTAAACAAAATAAACAAAAAGTTGATGATAAAAGTGTAAATATCTTAGAGAACAAAGACAATATTTCTTCAGAGTTTTTTCGTGACCAACAAAAATAAGAACTCCTATAAAGAGAAAAATAATCTATTAGTAATGCATTGTAACACGCGAGGGATTAAATCTAAATCTGACCTATTAGAATTAGAAATAAGCAATAGGAATATAGATGTTTGTTGCTTTAGTGAAACATTCTTGAAGGATAATGAAGTATCAGTGTTGCAATTAGAAGGGTACAAAGTTGTTGCTCACTTTTGTCGTAAGCGGAAAAAGCAAGGTGGCGTTGCAATTTATATAAAACAATCGATTGAAAATTACCGCACATTAGACTGGATCTCTGAAATGTCTATTGAGAGTCATTTTGAAGTTTGTGGGATTGAACTATGTAGTTTGAACTTTCTTGTAATTTGCGTATACAGAGCGCCAAATAGTAAATTAGATATATTTCTTGTGAATATGGAATATCTTCTTAGAAAACTAGCAGTAAGAACCAGAAATAGTTACAAAAAAATATATTGGGTGATTTCAACGTTAATACACTCGAGAAAACAAATAACAGCGAACTCTTACTAAATATGTTTCGATGTTACAAACTACACCCTACAATTTCAGAACCTACCAGGATCACTAGTACTACTCAAACATGTATAGATAATATATTTGCGAATGTAAGGCGATACACGGTTGAAGTATTAGACCTTGGTATATCTGACCATACTTGTCAAATTATCTCGTTTCCTACTAATTTAAGCTTTAAAGAGCAATACTGGTTTGTATATAGCAGAAATCCTGACGCATACATGGACATTTTTATTAAATACATATCACAGATAAATTTTTCGGACGTATATTTAATAAATGATTCAAATCAAGCATATAAAGTATTCATTGACAAGTTTAATTTAATTTATGACCTCACCATACCAACTAGAAGAATTAAAGTTTCACACTTCAAAAACCGAATTGGAAAACAAAAGGTATAGTCACAGCTTGTAAACACAAAAGATATTTATACTTACAGTCTCTTAAATCCCATAGTATGAGCTTAAAAAACAAATATAAAAAGTACTGTCAAATCTTAAAATCAGTAATAAAGCAGTCAAAGCGCAATATGAATATTAACTTTATTAGTCAAAGTGATAATAAGAGCAAAGCTTCATGGGCAATCATCAACCAAAATACTACTAAAGTAAGCACCATAAAAGAAACTGTAACATCAATACAAAAGGACAATGTTTTAATAAACGAACCTACCCAAATGGCTAACATACTCAATAATTATTTTATTAATATAAACAATGATCACTCCTTTGATGGCCAACGCAATAACAAACCAATCACTCATCCAAGGCCTAATAGCATATTTATGACTCCTGTGAATACAAAAGAAGTATTAAACATCATACGAAAATTCAAAAATAAAAAGAGTACCGGACATGACAAGATTCCTATGAAGTTAATCAAAGCTAGTAATGAGTATATTGTGGGACCATTGGTCCACATTATTAACCTAACATTAGAGAGTGGAGTCTTCCCCGACGAATTAAAACAAGCACTAATTAAACCTTTGCATAAAAAAGGCTCTAAACAAGACCTCAACAATTATAGACCTATTGCGTTATTGCCAAATTTTTCCAAAATATTTGAAAAAATAATTTTAAATAGAATAATGTCATTTTTAAATAAATATCATATATTAAATGAAAATCAGCTTGGTTTCCAGAAAGAAAAGAATACTACATTAGCAATTTTTAAATTTTTGCAACAAGTATGGGGAGATTTACATAGGGATACGACAACGGTGGGTCTCTTCATAGACTTATCTAAAGCGTTTGACTGCGTCTCACATAAGATTTTGTTAAACCAACTTGAACATATAGGAATTAGGGGTCTGCATTAAAATTAATGGAAACATATCTTACAGACAGAACCCAATCTGTAGTATTAGACACTTATGACAAAGAAACTAAAACAATTATAAAGGTACAGTCTAATTACGAACGCATTACTCAGGGGGTGTCACAAGGCAGCGTTTTAGGCCCATTATTGTTTTTAGTGTATATAAATGAGTTCCCCCTAATAACGGACCATATGTGTGTCATGTTCGCAGATGATGCTACCATATTTATATCAGAGGAAAGCGGTTCTGATGTAAATATCGAACTGTATTCTACATTAAGAAGAATAAAAGATTGGTTATCCTCACTAAACTTAAGGGTTAATCTGGATAAGACAAAGTTAATTCAATTTACTAATTACAAACAGGTGCAACAAACTTTAAGCATCACTATTGATAACAAAAAAATTGAGCAAGTTTATAACACAAATTTCTTAGGGGTGACTATAGATAACTACTTAAACTGGAAGTTACACGTTGAAAACATTAACAAGAGAATTGCAAGTAATTGCTATGCTTTATCTATTTTAAGTAACGTATCATCAGTAGAGGTTGCTAAACTAGCATATTATGGTAACATATATCCACTTTTGACATATGGCATTATATTCTGGGGTAATTCTGTTAATGTTGAAACTACTTTCCTTCTTCAAAAAGAATGCTTACGTATCATTTATCGAGTACCTGACATTGGATCCCATAGACATATTTTTAAAGAATCAAAAATTTGAACCCTGAATTTTAACTGATTAGAAATTTGTTTATTTATTAAGAATCATGGCAATATATTTAGTAAGAAATGTAATTCTAAGACTAATATACGGTCTCAATACAAATATGACCTTAACACGTACCCTCCGTCCAGTTATGTCCTAAAAAAGAGCATCTTTATCTCTGGAGTTAATGTTTATAACAATCTGCCACAAAGTATCAAGGCTTTGGAGGGATTTCAATTTAAACGCAAACTAAAAGACTGGCTATTATCTAAAAGTTTTTACAGTTTAAATGAATATTTTTTATGATTTATAATGAACAATAGAATTTTGTTTTTGACATTTAATTGCCTTTAAATTTAAAACTTTTCTGTGACTTACTATAGCATGATATTTGATTTTTGACTATTACTATAAATTTCAATCTATTAATTTTTTTACCGTGTTTAATTTAAGTGATGACGAAGCTAGTCAAATGTATGTTAGGATATCACTGTGCATGTATTCCTTCTAATTGATCTGTTTTCTAGTTGGTAGTGTAATTTAAAATTATTATTTAATTATTGTTAAATTCCAAACACAAATAACTATTGTACGCTCGAAATGGGCAAACTGTTGAAACTTACTTATATTGTATATATATAATTGTTAAACCATTGTACACAGTTTATGACAATAAAATTATCTTATCTTATCTTATCTTATGAGCGCGGTATTAGAACTAAAGTTGTTTACAGTTTCTAGTATAAGCGCATAGAATGATAGGTATAGATTAGGGCTCCCGGTCGCGTCCGTGTTTCGTGTACCCGTTGCCGGGTATCCGTTCCCGTGTTACACGAATCCGGATTTCTGGCCCGTTTGGAACGGGTAATTAGGGACCGTGTGGACCGGATCGACGGACTCTAAAAACCCGCGGGTCCGATCCGTTCTCGACGTATAGTGATGCTTGATGATCGTTCGCGTTCTTGCACTGAGAGAAATTTGCATTGTGAATTTAACAAGTTCGACTTGTTGCGGTTTATCCGTTTGAATCAGCCAAACGTATGTTTAAAACAATATGTGTCAAGTTGTTTTTATAAAATCGACTTGTTGATTCAAATATATTGCCGATTCAAATGACAAGTAGCTTGTTGTTTGAACCAAAGAGCACGTAGGCGCTATTTTAACCAAAAAACTTGTTGAACGAACATGAAAACTGGTTGTATTTTCTCTCAGTGTGGTTCAAGCGAATATGAAACTCAGTTTAAAGAACCAAAAATGATAAAACCTTAATAACTAAAACGAGAAAGGGACAGCGGAGCAATTATGACTGGGGGACAAATTTTAACTACTCGATTTTTTTCCATGTTTTACATTTTAGGTATTATTATATAGGGCACGCGTTTTCAGTGGCCTAAATTATTATGATGTCAGAAAGCATGAAACTTGGTATGCACATAGCTTTGACGTTCATAAGAATATTAAATAGAAGTAGAAACACGCCGAGGAGTCAATCTCTTCCCCCCACTATTATATCCCATTTTTAGCGCTTAGGGAAAAGAGGGGAAACATTGACACTTCGGCGTCTGCGTACTTTTATTTTTTTCTGTTAAGTGTTTGTAAGTTATCTATATACATGTCAAGTCTCATGCTTTTTGTCACACCCTATCCGACTAGCTCAAGTTAAGAACCAGGACTATGGATACATATTCACTTCAAAGTGGTTCCCTCCAAAATAACAAAAAAAAAATACCATTCTTAACTAGGTATTTGTAAAACAGCGCGGCTACATCTAGAACTTTTCAAACAAAAGGTTTGTCCATGTCAAAGGGAAGCCGAGTGTGAGGTTTGAGTGTCATTATTATCAGTAAAAATCACCACGGGTATTGGTTATTGTGCCGCCCACAAGTCATTATTATTACCTTTGTCTTCTCATGCGACGTTAATTCTACTAACTTCTTAGATAAAAACTAATAACTCGATAGTTCAAATACATTTCCTTCCTTTTATAGGAATACAATTGTAATATTTTTATTGAATATCACCATATTATCTAATCTGTACGAGTAGCCTACAACGTAACGGGAACAAGTACAAAAAATATAGTTAACACGTTATTGATCAAAATAAAACGAGTATGTATAAAACCAATTCGTATTCGTTCGCTAAATTAATATAAATTTTAAATTTCACCTATTTTTTAAATACAAACCGACACGGCAATAAGTCGATCGGTCCGCCGGCGGCCGCCTCGTGTGTTCAATACCCGAACGGTGCCGAAGTCCGTGCGTCCGGCCGTCCGGCCCAAAACGCCGATTCGGCACTACACGCGCGAACGGACTTCGGTGGGTTCGGGTAGTTCGGACGCTTAGCACCGCCGGGGCTAAGGGGCCGGGCGCACGGAACGGCGGGTAGTAACGAATATCCAGAGCCCTAGTATAGATAGGTTCAGTGTAACTCTAACGGAAAATAATTCTGAGTAGAAATATACCATATGTATGTATTTGCAGTACTTACTGCATGCTCAGCCCTGTAACGCAGTAAGGACGGCTCCTGTGGCCGATTTCACAACAGTGACAATTTATTGTCGTCCGACTTTGCCGTTCATTGCCTATTCTACAAGGAAATATTGACTCTGGGTAAAAATATTACCAAAGACATATACCGGGTGCCCGGTAATTAATGGACAACCTTTTAACCACCAAAAGGGGACCTTATAATGGTCCAGAAAATTGACTTTAAGGTTTAGTAAAAGTCGCCTGGTTTTCGAGATTTTCACACTTCTTAAAATTTTAGGTACTTAGTATTAAAATTGTCCATTAATTACCGGGCACCCTGTATAACTCCGTATAGACAGATAGTCTAAGGAAAAACCAGCCAAGAGCGTGTCGGGCCACGCTCAGTGTAGGGTTCCGTAGTTTTCCGTATTTTTCTCAAAAACTACTGAACCTATCAAGTTCAAAACAATTTTCCTAGAAAGTCTTTATAAAGTTCTACTTTTGTGCTTTTTTTCATATTTTTTAAACATATGGTTCAAAAGCTAGAGGGGGAGGGGACGCACTTTTTTTTTCTTTAGGAGCGATTATTTCCGAAAACATTAATATTATCAAAAAACGATCTTAGGAAACCCTTATTCATTTTTAAATGCCTATCCAACAATATATCACACGTTGGGGTTAGAATGAAAAAAAATATCAGCCCCTACTTTACATGTAGGGAGGGTACCCTAATAATACCCTAAAACATTTTTTTCCATTTTTTATTTTTGCACTTTGTTGGCGTGATTGTTGGTGTGAAGGAATAATAACATATTGGTACCAAATTTCAGCTTTCTAGTGCTAACGGTTACTGAGATTATCCGCGGACGGACGGACGGACGGACGGACGGACGGACGGACGGACGGACGGACGGACGGACGGACGGACGGACGGACGGACGGACGGACGGACGGACAGACAGACATGGCGAAACTATAAGGGTTCCTAGTTGACTACGGAACCCTAAAAACGTACCTCAGTACCATACAGAAAAATGTACGGTGGCCATGCCATCTAGGCATTACACCTTTGGGGTACGCTCAGCTAGATGGCGCTAATATTAATATTTGACTTTTTAACACATGTCAAGCTAAGAATATGAGCCAAATTGTCAAAACTGAGGTTCAAAAGTTCTAAGCCTGTGTCAAGAGATGGCAGTCTATGCACTGTGATTACACATTTTACGTCGACAGTAACTCTCTATAATACTCGATCCTCTTTGATATTACTTATCAACCCAGAAATAGGCACATAATTGTCACTGTCAATAATCACTATGGTGAAATACCTCACTGTAGTCAACATGAACAAGCAACCCTACACATACACTACGAAAAACATCGAATCACGATGAGATTCCTAAAACTCTGAAGCGAGGCAGCGTCAGGTATCAATAGAGGCAATAAACGGCAGAGTTCTTGCCTCGTCGCCTCGGGGACTTCGCCTCCCCCTTAACTACGCGGTGTTGCCAGATTCAACGAACAAAATCTGGAGAAAATAAGTTTTATTCGCAAAAATAACATTTTTGTCGCCGATTGTTCTTTTCTTTCTATTGCGTTCCAAGACGTTTCTAAAAACCGTTGTCTCGATGGGGATACATTTCATTACAGAGTTCCTATGGCCACCTTTTTGCTCCATTCGTGATACCATAATATTGCATTGTCACGTGATTTACATAAATGTCTGCAAAATTCCAGCTCAATCGGAAACTGGGAAGTGGGTCCTTAACTTGCTTTCCTGTCCCGTTGTCTGTCTGCGGGTAATCAAATCTTGCAAGTTAAGGACCCACTTCCCAGTTTCCGATTGAGCTGGAATTTTGCAGACATTTATGTAAATCACGTGATAATGCAATATTATGGTATCACGAATGGAGCAAAAAGCTTTTCCACACACTAGCTCGGAAACACGTGTTTTGTCCTTTGATACCAGCGGGTAAAAACGCATTTTATCCACTAGTGGGTAAAGTAATTTGACCTTGAATAAAGTCAAATTAACTGCTTTAAAATTGATAAAAGTAGGTGAATCTAGTAATAAAGATGATTTACCACCTGTGGAACTACTGGAAGCAGTGATAAACGCATTTTTTGCGTTTTAGTTTCCTCGCTATAGTGAGGGGAAAAGTTTTGTGTTACACTCGGGTGCAAATGTATTTTACTTCTCGTGTGTTAAAAAGCTCGCAAGTTCAGGATTCTATTCTCGAACCACTCGCTTCGCTCGTGGTTCAACTATAAGATCCTTTCACTTGCTCGTTTTTCAATTCCACACTCGGCGTTAAAATACAACTTTGCCCCCTTGTATAACAAATAACTATTCCTGTCCCGTTGTCTGTCTGTGGGTAATCAAATCTTGCTTGTAATATTATGGTGTTTGGATTTAATCTACAGGATTATTTGGATTACAGTTTTGCTGCTAGGTTGCTACCGACTGCTTCCTTTTGTCCTGTAGGTGTCGTAGAAGTCGACTGATCGTCGTGGATATGGGTTCAATTGTGGTCTGGGCTACCTGTCACTATAATATCATAATTTTTGATTTTATTCAACCCCGCAATGTTGAAAGTGGCACTGAATCTTGAGCAGTCTTATGAGCTCAGCCTACCGCTTTTGGGATCACAAACGAACACAAATAATAATATTTGTGTTCGTTTTAAGAAACTCAGTCGGCAGTAATCTGGATATATTGAAGACGCTATAAAACTTATAAAATACAATAGGTACAGGTTTTTAAAACATTCCTGTGATTTCTCTGATAGCGATGTTTATTTTAACCGATGCACAAAACGAAACTAGGTGTTTATAAAACTGATTTCGGAAAGTTTATTTTCAATACGAAATGGTTACGTTTCGTTTCGCAATGAAACAACCCAGCACCTCAGTTTAAATAAATTTAGATAAACTCAATCCTGCTAGATAGACATTATTATATGTAAAAACTGTTGAAACATAGGACCTAACTTTTCTGCCAAAATGGCACAAAAGTTGCAAAGACATAGACTAGAAGTTGCCAAAGACAGGAACAAAGTTGCCAAAAATACGACAAAAGTTGCAAATTGGCAATACAGCTTGAGGTCTCCTTGAGCAAACACTCATTCACAGAGACACCGCGCTCCGTTAGATTGCGCGGTGGAATAAAATAGAAATACGACAGTTTTAGTAAAATAGAAATACGAAAGCAGCTGACATACAGACTATCTTTGTATTACAAAAGAGAGCCATTCGTTCTATTTACAACTTAGGAACACGTGAATCAGTAAGAGAACTCTTCAAAGAAATTAATATCTTAACTGTAGCTTCCCAATACATTTATGATAGTATAATTTATGTTGTTAAGAATTTAGACTGTTTCACTAAGAATTCTGATATCCATAATTATAACACTAGAAACAAAAATAAGCTTGCCATAAAGAAGTTTCGTGTCCGTAAAGTACAGAAGTCATTTGTTGGGCAATGCATTCATTTTTATAATAAGTTACCTGACACTGCTTTGAGATTACCCCTCCCAGCTCTTAAGAACTACTTAAAAAAAACATTGATGTTAAAGGCTTATTACAGAGTCGAGGACTATTTGACAGACAAACATGCATGGCCCGAACCAGAAACTACAAAAAACGAATAGCAATTAAAATAATTGTATTATGTATAGAGGACACAGTTCAGATAAGAAAGCACATCAAATATTTTATATTTTATGTTGTGTAGGTAAATTACATATTTAATGATATTGAGATTCATATTATCTTTTTCTTCTGTGACAATTTGATAAGTTTTCTCTGAAGAAGAACGACGTATTATTAAGCAATAATATAATTTATTGAAATTAATTTCCATAGAGTACCTAGTCTGTTCATATTCTTTGATGAATACTTTTGCATGTTAAATTGTATCTTGTTATTTAATGCATGTTAATTATAAGATGTAATGTTTTGAAAAGAAGTTGCCCGCCGAGTTTCTTGCCGGTCCCATAGTGGATACCCCCCACCCAACTGAGGGGGGACTGAAATCTTCTCGAGGCTGAGGCGTAGGGTTAGAGCCGGCGTAGCTTTATTTGACGTTCATATGCGCATTGTAATATGCCTACTTGAAAAATAAATATTTCATTTTCATTTTCATTTTCATTTCATTTTCTTTCATTGGCATTGCGATTGATAGCTGGAGGGGAAAAATCTTGGACGATCGGTTGGAGATGAGTGTTTAGAAATTATTTAACTGGGAGCTTTAGATAGTCATAAAAGTAACGTAGCACCTAATTTTTCTGCCAAATTTGTGGTATAATAGTTGCTAAAAAACGACCAAAAGTTGCCAAATATAGGAACAAAGTTGCCAAAAATACGACCAAAGTTGCCAAATAGCAATACAGCACGCGGTCCCCTTTAGCAAACACTTATTCACTGAGACACCGTTAGTGCGTTTTCACATTATCCGATCCGATTTCAAAGGAAAAAATCAAAGATGGCGGCGTAAATGTATGGGATATCGGTCCGACATTCGTTATCGGATCGGATGATGTGAAAACGCACTTAAACTGCGCAGTGAAATAAAATAAAAATAGGATAGTTTTTCTTTCATCGGCACTGCGATTGATAGCTTGAGGGAAAAAATCTTGAACGATCGGTTGGAGATGAGTAAGTATTTTCAAATTATTCTCTTGAGAGCTTCAGATACTCGTTGAGGTAAGTACCTAGTTATGTATCGTTCGGATTACAGTTATATCAAAGTTACAGCACGTTACTGCACGTTACTGAATCTAAGAAGTTACGAACCAAACGATACCTTTGGCATCGCTCTTCAGTCGTAGTTAGCATATACGAAACTGTTGTTAACGAATAAGATAATTTATCAATAACTATTAGGCCTAATTTTCTAATAATAATAATCTTCATCAGATTGCGATTTTGATATAGTTTTAGATGGTGCCATTATATTGTTAGTTTGCCCTAAACTGTCAATCCGTAGAATTATGTCAAGATGTCACAATCATGTTTTTTTTTAATATGCATACTTCACAATAATAGCGCCCGTCCTCTTGACAAGTCATATATTTCTGCCGGCGTATCATGCTTCCAATTTTATCACTTATCCATCTTATGAGACATCTGTCACTCTCATACTGACATATTTTCCAAAGCGTGACGGATACTTTATCCACGTGGATAAAGCATCCGTCACGCTTTGGCAAGTATGTCAGTGTGAGAGTGACAGTTGTCTTATCCACGTGGACAAGTGATAAAATTGGAAGCATGATACGCCGGCAGGTCAGGCTTTAATGACATAAGGACGTGCTGTTTGTCGCATCGACATAATCTCGCGTGAAACATCTGCTAGCCTTGCAGAACATGATTATTTCAGTAACAAGTTGAACTTTTCCAAGTCAAGAAAACCTATTGTCAACATTCACTGAACTATCGCTCGATTGCTTCGCAGAAATAAAAGAGAAAATAGAACTTCAGTTATCTCTTTCTAACTCATTGAGTTCTGAGCATTGCGATAGTTTGTAGAGTTGAGATCCTTGAATGTTTTCTAATATAAAGGCGTGTTCTTTTAGTAATATTTATCTTGGTGTTTGTAAAGTACTTAGACTTGATTGAAGCGAAAGTGTTTTGTCAGAATCGTATCTATCGTTCTGCTCCGCTGACGCTCCGCTGCCGCTCCGCCTACGCTATCAAAACGCGCATGTGTGGCCGAGCTTTAATTGATCTCCATAAGATTTAACATAGAAAAACCTTCAAAGAGAGGGCAGCACCAGCCGTGCACTTATCACATAAATGTTAAAGCTTTGCAAGCGCTACTTGCCCGCAAAATAAATCTACTTTCAACGCAAATTGATGTTTCACAAAATGGCTAAAATCATAAATGTTGTTAGAATGTTTTTGCAATTTAAACCAGGAACTAACTTCGTTCCGTCGCCCTCGCCTGGATATTACTTTACTAACTTCTACGCATAAATTATTTGAGCTATTAGCGACAGTACAGAAAGGACGTTTTTACACAAATCTGCCAATAGATGGCACCACCGTTGGGATAAATCACGCTAACAACATGTCATTGTTAAAACATGAAGTCATGTGTATTGTTGTTAGTTATACTATGGAGTTATTCTCCGAATATCTGATTTTCAAATACCAGGAATACAAGAATAAATCTTAGCATAACCCACAGAAAGGAGATTTACATAAATCTGGCAATAGATGGCGCCACAGTCGAGATAAAACGCGCTATGAATCGTGACTATCAAGTGTCATTTTCAGATATTAGGAATAGTTCTCTTAGCACAATAAACCTATCTATAATAGTAAAGTGTGATTTAGTTAGAGAATCGCTCAAGTTATTCATGTTTTTGCAATTTAAACCAGGAACTAACCTAGTTTCGTCGCTCGCCTCGCCTGGATATTACTTGACTAACTACTACGCATAAATTATATAAGCTATTAGAGACCCTACATGAAGGAGACTTTTACATAAATCTGTCAATAGATGGCGCCACAGTCGAGATAAAACGCGCTAACGACGTGTCGGCGTAGAAACATGACTATTGAGTGTTCACATTATATGTATTGGAAAATAGATTATCTAACTATCGAATACTACTCATGCTTTGTCTTTGATAAATCATGTTCAGCTGGCGTAGCCGAATGGCAGTCGTCAACGCCAGACGCAGACAGAAATGCAGTCTAGCTGCGCCATTACGCAAGAGCGATAGAGATAGATAGCTACGAAACAGATATTATCGTGAGCGTTTCTGCCTTCAGCTACGCACACAGTAACAAATTGATGTTTGTAAGAATATAGCTAGAATTATAATTCTTCTAGCAAGTGAAAACTAGAGAACTAAACTAGATTCATCGCCGTCGCCATCACCTCGTCGAGATATAACTTTACTAACTTCAGCGCAATAATTAGGTATACAAGCTATTTAGGGACCCTACAGAAAGGACGCTTCGATACGAACCTGTCAAGAGATGTGTCGGGGCTCAGTCAGTACATTTCAGATTATCCATACTTAATATTATAAATGGGAAAGTGTGTGTGTCTATTTGTTTGTCCGTCTTTCACGGCAAAACGGAGCGACTAGGGATTGCAATCCGGTCTGATTCCCAATCCGGCCGGATTCGGCCGGATTTCGACCCCAATCCGGCGGATCCGGCCGGATCCGGCCGGATTGGCCTTGAGGACTAAAAGTACCCAAATAGTGCCTTTTTTGCATGTTTTCACCATAATATGACAAGTATGATGGTATTTTGCATCACGATTAATAAACTAACAGTTTAAAGGCTTAGAAATTAACTTGTTTACCAGTTAACAAGTAAATTTTACTATAATAATCAGTCGCAAATCAAATTATTTCGTTCTTTTGAAACTTTGATAGGATAACAAAATTATTATTAGTGTAACGATTTACAGTAATAGGTACCTATAGAGCTTTTAAGATACGATAAAGAGCGGACATTATAACATACCTACAAACATACATGCGTTATCTACAAACATAGATCAGTATTAAAAAAAAACCTGTATTGTGTTATTTTACAGTTAACTTTACTCACATGAAAAGAAGAACAAAAAAAAGTATCACAATCATATTAAGTAAGCATAACTATTAAAAGTCAGCGTTAACCTTTTCTCAGTCTCTATAAAAATATCCAGTATCGGTTAAGAAAAACTAAACTAAATTAAAGCCAGCAAGAGTAATTGACCTTAGTGAGTATTATTTGCTATTGCTGAATCAACAATCTTACTGGTTACCTTTTAAAAATGTTAATTTTTAAGCTTTGAATTGTATTATTCTCGTAGCAATATGCTCTCATACTTCTCATATTATGCTGAAAACATGTTGTTGATCTTGAAGTCCTACGTCACCACAGAGGTGCAAAGGGCCTTCACGAGCTCGCGCCACGCTTTCCTATCTTCAGCTACCTCGTGGTCTCGCTCCAGCTCGAACCGGTCGCTCGTAGTCCATCCTCAACGGACCGTTTCCATGAGTTTCCAGGGCGCTCGGAGCCACGACTTGTATTTTGCGGTTTTCAGCCGAAAGCAATGGTTGCGTTATTTCATTCCCCTCTTTGAATAGTGTGCCATCCATGTTCCTTTTTTGTCGCGGTTAGCTGCTATATAGGTACTCCATAGGTCTCGATTTCGGATAGTGTCTGGCCAGAAAACGCGAAGGATCGACCTCAGACCATGGTTATTTGTCACTCTCCACCACTCCACATTATGCATCCCAACAAACAATCCCACAGATTTAACTACGGATTCCAAAACGGAAAGTGTAACGCGTTGCTTGAGCACATTATTTGACTTCCAAACGGCCTTCTAATGCAAAGAACATACGTACTAAAATATTTTTTGATTGGAAATCAGACCGGATTGCAATCACCTGTTGAGCGACGTTCAAATGTTGCCGTAAAATTATTTTTTTGCACTATTTTAACATATCGTGTTACATTACCGGATCCGGTACCGGATCCGGCCGGATTACCGGATCCGCCGGACCGGATTGCAATCCCTAGGAGCGACGTATTGACGTGATTTTTTAAGTGGAGATAGTTGAAGGGATGGAAAGTGACATAGGCTACATTTTGTCTCTTTCTTACGCGAGCGAAGCCGTGGGCAAAAACTACTTTGTATATAATCGTCAAACTATGTAAAAGCACAATTTTTTCTCCCAAGCAGCGGATTTATTCAAATACATATTACATATTTATTTATTTATTTATTTAACCTTTATTGCACAACATAAAGTACAAATGGCGAACTTAATGCCTTAAGGCATTCTCTACCAGTCAACCATTGGACCAAACAGAAACTTACAATTGGTGCGGAAAATAAAACAGAAATTTAAATAGATATAAGTCACTATCTAAATACTATATGCATCATCAATACATACATAGTTAATAATATAAATCCCCTTTATTCAAAGCAAAGGCCGTTACAGAATTATTCGCTACACGTAGTACTCGCACCTAATCATAAATTTACAATCAAATCCGATGCCGATACCAGCCGGGTATATTAAATAATCATACAAAATGAGGTTCCAGCCAGCACAGATTGGTATTGAACACAGTCAAGCCAACACAGGCCTGTTCGAAATTTCAAATATTGATTTGGCATTGATGTGATCAACATGAGGTTAGTAGGTATCAAAGAGGATCGAGTATAAGTATTATAGAGAGTTACTGCCAAAGTAAAATGTGTAATCACAGTGCATAGATTGCCAATTGCCATCTCTATCGAATAACGTAAAAAAAACATACTACTTAAACTGCAACCTAAAATGAATTATAACTTTAACATAAAAATGAGCCATAAAAAATAAAAAATGGCGGTACCGCTGAAACTAGGTTGAATTCAGTTAACATTTTTAAACCGTTATAATCCTTCATTTTCGCTACAGTTTTATCCAGAACACGGATTATTATGTCCAAGTTAATATTTCACGTTACAATATTAACTTTCAAACATTGTAGGAGCTATAATAATAATTAAAGTAAGGTTAAAATTCTGTTATTACAGCAGATAAAGTTGATTTTAGCGCTGCACATTAAACATTTTAAAGCTCGGCCACACATGCGCGTCTGAGAGAAGGAAGAACGCTGGCGTTGCGCCCAGGGGACGCCGACGGGAACTAACGAGCGCGGATTGCGAGCGGGATGCGGCCGCGCGTATGTCGCTCCGCTATCAAAACGCTTTATGTGTGGCGGAGGCTTTATTATAATCTTTAGAGCGTTTTCACCATATTCGATCCGATATCGGATGTAGGAAGGATGTCAAAAGGTAAAAATAATTTAATATACGTCCTACATCCGATATCGGATCGGATAAAGTGAAAACTTGTGTAGTATATTCTAGTCCCATACCATACCCTCCTATGGCCCCGTGTACAAATTATTGTACACATTCTAAAATCTTTTCTCAACTTTTATAGATTCATTCAGAGTTCTAAATTCAAAAACAAAACAAAAGCTGCTGGGTCTTAGAAGGAGCCTGTGCATTCTGTGCAAGTCTGCAAATCTGCAAATGACATAATGTCATAGATATTTTACGTTTTAAATAACATTTGCACCGCCGAGCTGTCAAAATCATTGTTAACATAGCCTGATGGTCTGATCTGATGGCATTAGTCTTCCAAGTAAGCAAGACCTCGGTCTAAATAACTATTACTTGTTAGAATCGTCGTGACTAGTGGTTGAACAAAATGCCAACCGGCTAAGGTCTTTGACCTTCGAAGGCTGCCCGAGTGCCTCGCCACAAAACGTAAATCAATGTTGAAATTGTTGGCGATAATCTAAGTAAAATAGCCTTTGGATACGTTGAAATGAAAATGAAATGAAATGAAATTATTTATTACGCACAGTTTTAGGTACAGAAAGGTGGAAATATATATCTAGGAATACAAGTGTGTACTTCATGGGTATCACTAAAACTACCTTACAGGCATGCATAATGTACTTACATTCTAATCTATTCAATAACCTAGCTTATTTATAGTTGAGAAATTCGTTTATACTATAAAAGCATTAGCGTTAAAAACGTTTTAAAAAGATAAAAAGTGATTTATTTGGTAATTCATTCTTTTGACGAAGTCACTCGGTTCGAACTTGGAGATTTGTCAAATATGTACCTATTTTATTTTAGATACCATACGATATGGATTCTATATGTCAGTAGGTATTATTAATGTCAAAAATGACAGAATCATGTAAAAATAATTTTGTACCTTGTACCAGGAGATTTTATATAATTTGTGTTGTGATTGTGACCCATTAACCGTATGCGATGCGGCATATATTCCAGCTCTTGAACTCATCAAAAATGACTTTTTACGTAAAATCACCATTTTTACAAACGAGTCAAATTTAACCCCCGACGCAAAAACGACGGGGTGTTATATGTTTGACTTGTCTGTCTGTCTGTTTTTCTATCTGTATGTGTGTGTATCTGTCTGTGGCATCGTAGCTCCCGAACGGATGAACCGATTTCGATTTTTTTTTTGTTTGAAAGCTGAGTTAGTCGGGAGTGTTCTTAGTCATGTTTCATGAAAATCGGCCCACTATGTCGGGGTTTTTTTTTTCAAAATTTTAATTTTGTGGTTATTAAATAATGTTTTGTATAAATTATGTGTTTCCTGCTTTATGTTTTCTTGCATAAAAAACTGTTTTACTACTATCATTTTCATGACCTCTGCAAACTCCCTTCAACCTATAAATCCACAGTCCGAAATCACAATTGCCCGCAATGTCGGTGTTTGCGGACCATGACCGTCCCTTGTCACTCCCACCCCCCCTTGATGTCAACCCCTCCCCCCTCCGTGACAATACGAGACAAGGGACGGCTCACTTGACTGACAGTTCGAATGAACTCCAAATTCTCTACTATGAGTTTTAAATATTTTAGAATATGTAACTTATAAACGTCATAGAAAATGACATTGTATGGAGAAAATGACCAGCGCCCCCAAACGGTCACTTACTGAAACTGAAAATGTTATTTTCATTCGACATTCAAAACGTCGTACGATACACGTGCGAAAAGGAAATTCGTAACTCGTGTCGATTTAAAACATGTACATATCTATCCTGTGTCTGTCTATCCTGTGTCATATTTGTGTTTTGTGTTTTGTACAATAAAGAGTTTATACATACATACATACATAACAAACAGTAATGCACTATTTTGTGTAAAATGTTCTATTTCGTAACTCATGTCGATTCATTTAATTTATCGCCAGTCTTTTCGAACTTCCTTTTTTCGCACTTGTATCGTAATGTACTATTTCAGCACACATGGAGTTACTTGGTTCATGTGCCTATGTCGAAACTTTAAAGAGCCATATGTATGTACGGAAAATCGTCGTACGATACACGCGCGAAGAAGAAATAAGTTCGTATTTTAATTGTTCCGCACGTGTATCGTAATTTACTATTCCGATAAGTTTATAACAGAGATAATAGGAAGGAATAAAGTCAATGGTAGAGGTACATTCCCCTTTCCCTGTCGCAAAGTTATTTGACATTTCTTGGTAAGCTAAAGTAATTTGTTGAAAGGTGGTAACAGGTGACCTCAAAGATTTACATCTTAGTGATTTGTGGAGTCAAATTAGTCACCCTGATTTGTTACACGGTCGAAGGGAGAGCTTTTCTTTAGAGCGAAGAAAGAGATTGAACTGTGTTTCATATCGGCACTACTTTGAAAAAAACTTGTATCTTCTTCTATCTAACTCTAGGCTATTCTCCTTATACTGATCAACATTTGTTCGGCGACTTTTAAAAATAACTTGTATTTTGATTTTTATCACCCTTGAAAGTTTTTTCTAATAGGTAATGTATTGCGAATAGGCTAGTTTCCTATACTTAAAATAAAATATTTTATGCAATGCACGAAATAAAGCACCACATAGGTAAATAAATTAGTTATATTTTAAATATTTTATAATGAATAATTATTTTAATAAATGTAATATTGTTAGTTACAACTGTAAATCAGTGACGCGCTCTGTAGATTATATTAGATCATTATGTAAACATTCACACATTATAGCCTTACAGGAACATTGGCTGTTTAATCACAGTTTACCATATTTAGGTTGTATTGATGATAGTTTTGGGTTTACGGGCAAGTCAAGTATCGATGACACTGCAGGTATAATACGCGGTAGGCCCTATGGGGGTGTAGCGTTATTATGGAAGAAAAGTGCGTTTGACTCTGTGTCGGTGATTAACTGTGCCAGTGATCGGCTCGCTGCAATAAAAGTACAAGTTTGTGATCGTTCGTTTGTAGTGTTCTCGGTTTATATGCCCGTAAACCAGGCTGATAACTTGAGTGACTTTACAGAGTGCCTGAGTGAGGTATGTGCTATCGTGGAAAGTGTCGAGCTGTCCTCAGTTTATATACTTGGGGATTTCAATGCGCATCCCGATAGTTTGTTTGGTCGTGAATTATTACAGTTTTGTGAAGACCAATCTTGGTTCTGCGCGGATATTGTTAAGTTAGGTATAACTTCTGACACTTTTACTTTTGTGAGTGATGCACACGGCTGCACGCGCTGGCTCGACCACTGCTTGGTTACCGAGGCAGCGATGCAATCGGTGGCAAACGTAAAAGTTCATTACGGCTCAAATTGGTCTGATCATTTAGCCTTGGAAATTAGCTGTGATATTAATGTATTGAAACCTGTGTGTAATCAGCCTAACTATGTGTTTAATAGGGTATTGTGGGGACATAGAGATGCAGCTCAGATTGAACAGTATCATTATCTGTGCAATGAAAAACTTAAATTTATAGACTTTCCGGCGGAGTTGACTGAATGTGGTGATGGATTGTGTAGTATCAGTAATCATAGGTTGATTATAGATAGATTGTATACTGAAATTATTAACTCTCTGAAATATGCGGCTGAGGAAAGTATGGGTGGGTCTGATAGTAACAGCAGAACAAGAAGAAAGTGTGTAGTTGGCTGGAACAAACATGTTTATCCTTATCATAAGGAAGCCAGGCTCCATTTTCAGATATGGGTTTCACGCGGTAAGCCGTCAAATGGGCACTTTTATGAGCGGATGGCGGAAACCAAGCGCATTTTTAAATCAAGACTGAAATGGTGCCAGGACAATGCGGATCGGATAAAGATGGATGTTTTAGCCTGTAATCATGCTAAAAAAGATTTTAAAAATTTCTGGAAACAGACCAACAAACTTAACCCCAGACCGTGTGTCCCCCTCGGTGTCGATGGTATTAGTGAGCCCACTGAAGTGGCTAATATGTTTAGGGAAAGCTTTTCAGTTAAACCGTCCAGCGTTCCTCGGGCGGAGACGAGTGTCGCGGGAAGGGCAGGGTCGCCAATGAAATTTGACGCGTCGGAGGTCGCTTCGGTTATAAGGTATATGGCTAGAGGTAAGTCTCCGGGTCATGATGGTATTAGTGTGGAGCATTTCAAGCATGCCGGAGTGCATCTGCCGCGCGTGTTGGCGATGTTTTACACCCTGGCCTTGCGTCACTCGTATCTGCCTGGCGAATGTATGAAAACGGTGGTTGTACCAGTAATCAAGAATAAAACTGGAGATCCGTCTGACAAGGCCAACTATAGACCCATATCATTAGCAACTACGGTAGCCAAGGTGTTGGACAGTTTGCTTGATCGACAATTGTGTAAACATATTAAGTTACACGATGCCCAGTTTGGCTTCCGAGCAGGGTTATCAACTGAAACAGCAATTTTATGTCTCAAGCACACTGTCCGATACTACACTGATAGGAAAACGCCAGTTTACGCTTGTTTCCTTGACCTATCAAAAGCTTTTGATATGGTGTCTTACGACCTTCTTTGGCATAAGCTTCGTACGGAGACGGACGTACCGGAGGATGTTATAGGTATTTTTGATTATTGGTATAATAACCAAATTAATGTGGTCAAGTGGGGAAATGCCTTTTCTGAAGAGTACAGGTTGAAGTGCGGGGTGAGGCAGGGGGGGTTAACCTCACCGCGTCTCTTTAACCTGTACATTAATGCGCTCATAGAGGGTCTCAGTAGCACAAGAGTCGGATGTGCAATTGCCGGAGAAATGGTAAATAATATCAGCTACGCTGATGACATGGTGCTCTTGGGACCCTCTGTCTGTGCAATCAGAAAACTCCTAAATAAGTGCGAGGAGTATGCGTTGACCCACGGACTCAGGTACAATGTGGCTAAAAGTGAGGTTCTTGTCTTCCAGCCGCGTGAGCATAAGGTGGATAGGGTACCGGAAATCTCGCTGTACGGGATACCTCTGAATAGGACCAATAAGTTCAAGTACCTGGGTCACTGGGTCGATGAGAGCCTCTCAGACGATCCAGACATCGAGAGGGAGCGCAGGGCGTTGGCTGTCCGGGGTAACATGGTGGCTCGCAGGTTTGCACGTTGTTCAAGAGAAGTTAAAATAACTCTGTTCAAGGCATATTGCCAATCTTTTTACACGTGCAGCCTGTGGGTCAACTATACTCAGAGGGCAATCAACGCCTTGCGCGTTCAGTACAATAATGTACTCAGGATGTTGTTGGGTCTTTCGAAGTTCTGCAGCGCTTCAGGTATGTTTGCGGATACACGAATAGATGGCTTCCAGGCCATTATCCGCAAACGGACTGCTTCCCTTATGAGCCGCGTTCGTGTGAGCCCCAACAGCATTCTGAGTCTGGTGGCTAATAGGCTGGATTGTCCTATAGCAAGGCACTGGGATAGTCTCCATGTTCCCCCACTCCTTAATTTATGTTCTATATTTTAGTTCTTAAGCTTCGGACATTTGAATAGAATTTGACTGCGCATGCTTGCAAATTTTAATGTTTTATAAATTATTGAATATTATTAATTTATTATTATTATTGGTTGTTATACATTTTTATTTTTGATTATAAGAATTATTGAGTTATCGAATTATTTGATATATCAGTGCACAGTGAAATTGTTTTAAATGTATATCCTTGATTTAATTTAATTTAATTTGATATAAGTACCTAAGTTTTCATTGTAATTTTCTTTTCTTTCTTTTCTTTTCTTTTGTGAATATGTGTATCTATGGACTAAAGTTGCCTGAAATAAATGATTTAATAATATTTCAAATACTTATCTACTTGTTCTTACACCTATGTTTGTAAAATGAACTATAATATCTACTGATGTGTAATCTAAAAAAAAATGTGAGTATGTTCAGTAAAACGTCCCACTTTGTCGGTTACCATTAAGGCGAGATTTACTTGTATCTTTATATGAATAAACTGATAAAGATGCTACAAAGTGGGACGTTTTCCCGTGCACACTCACAAATGTAGAACATAAGCATGCATCTTACTTCAACTTAGTGATAAATATGTTCTTCATTCCTCAAGTTCTTTAGTTCCTTCCAGTCCAGATGACTTTCAAAACGGACAAATCAGTCACCAAGTTTACCTGTAACAAAGAATACGCGTTAATCAGTCTAATTCTTTGTATATGAGTAATAATTAATAAATTAATATTGGGGACACCTTACACAGACCAACTTAGCCCCAAACTAAGCAAAGCTTGTACTATGGGTGCTAAGCGACGATATACATACATACTTAAATAGATAAATACATACTTATATACATAGAAAACATCCATGACTCAGGAACAAATATTTGTGCTCATCACACAAATAAATGCCCTTACCGGGATTCGAACCCAGGACCGCGGCTTAGCAGACAGGGTCACTATCGACTGAGCCAGACCGGTCGCCAATTAATTGCAAATTCTTTCTCACTTGATGGTCTCATCGGAAGATTAGCGCTGGAAGTCACCAGCAACACGCTGAGGCCATTTCGTGGCACTTCATTCCTTTCTGTTGTTATTATGTGTATTTTGTCTTGCCTGTGTTCACGAACAAATGTTTATTCTATTCTATTTTATTCTAAAATATGTATACATATGTACAGTTAGATGTTAACGCTTGTACTATTTAGATTAGCTGCTAGCAGCACAGAATATATAAAAGTACAAGTAAGCAGCATCAAGCAGATAAGTATGCGGTTAAGTTATTGAGATTGTCAACTCTCATTGACGACATAGGTGACAATAAAGGCTTACTTTTTCACATACCGTATGGTATTCATGTGAAAAGCAATACGCTAGCGACAATGTTGAAAACTGTTTAATTATTAATGGCTCAGAAAAATAACGCGACTTTAATTGCCGTTGCGTGTTAGTTTGTTTCTAGGTACTGATGGATCTATTGACCTAGGTACGAGTATGTACTCACAGTAGTATTGCAGGTAATATACATACATTAATTTAGTATCTTTAGCAGGGATCGGGCCGGTAAACTATGCGTTGTTTTAGCTGTAAACAATCGCGATTCTTCAACCATTCATAAGTTAAAATTTTCATCGTTTAAATTGTCTTGTAATCTTATCATATTCATTTTGGTGATAAGTTAACATTACAATCAACGGAATGATCTACAACAAAACTACAACAATCTTTGATTGATTAGACTTATATTGGCCGGTATATGTATATAGGCCGTGATTACCTTTTAGATTTTTGTCGAGCTCCCGATATTTCGACGCAGTTGCATGCATCATGAATAATCATGATCACGGAAAACTTTGATTGAACTAGAAGATATTTGTAATTTTTTCGTACCAACGGTACGTTAACCTTTTTTTTTTACTTTAAATCTATTTTCCAGTCAATATTCTGCCTTACTTAACCCCCGACGTAAAAACGACGGGGAGTTATAAGTTTGACGTGTCTGTCTGTGTCTGTGGCATCGTAGCTCCCGAACGGATTAACCGATTTAGATTTAGTTTTTTTCTGTTTGAAAGCTGAGTTAGTTAGTCGGGAACTCGGGAGTGTTCTTAGCCATTATTTAAGTTGTAATATAATTTATGTACTAGCAATAAGTAACTAACTAACTAATAACTAACTAGTAACTAATTTATGTACTAGTAATAAGTAGTACGGCCGGTCGGAAGGCCCAGGTACCGATGGATCGACGAGGTCCAGAAAGACCTGCGTGACCTTCAAGTGACTGAGTGGCATCAGATTGCACAGGATAGGAGCGAATGGCGGAATCTAGTGTCGGAGGCCAAGATCCACTTCGGGTCGCTGAGCCATCGCAGTAAGTAAGTAATAAGTAACTAACATATGTGTTAGTCTAATAATAACTCTATGGATATAATTTTATTTGAAATAAAGATTTAATAATAATAATTAGCCATCTTAGCCATGTTTCATGAAAATCGGTCCACTATGTCGCAGTCGGGGGTTTTTTCAAAATTTTGATTTTGTGGTTAAGTTATTTATAACACCGTGGTAACAATGCACAGAGGAGTGTCAGTGTGTCAGTCGGCAAGCCACTGAACCATGTTCCGCTCCCGTATGACGTCATCACCGCTCAACTGTGACTGTGGCCATAATCAGTTCATCACTCGCGAACCAAGTCTTATGACAACGCGAAGCACGCCGAGGCCAGTACATTACATATTTGGTCGATATGGGGAGTCCATGTTAATCCAGAGTCAATGATAAAACCGAGGTACTTAGTCTCTCGTACCTGTGGTATATACCGTTACGTCGTTTATTGATATATCAAGTTGAATGTTATCATTATTTTTTAGTTTAAAGTGAATTATGTTGGTTTTGTCTACGTTGAGTAACATCCCGTTAGCTGAAAACCATTTAAACATTTTTAGCATTACCGTAGATAAAGTGGATTTTAGTTTATCAAAGTTGTCAGCGTTAACAATGATGCACGTGTCATCTGCAAACATTACGTACTCTGGATCGTCGCAAGCAGATGTTATGTCGTTCATTATCACTAAAAACAGGTTATTGCCCATAGAATACGAATACTGAGGAGACGTTTTTTTAATTAAATTCAGGCGGCGTGGCGGAGACGTCCGTTGCGCGCCCCGAGACATGCGTCTTATGAGTGTGGATGGTCCCTTATACTTATTAAAAAAAAAACCTAAGAAACGTTGAATAGCAATTATGAATTAGTACTCAAACCTTAACCTTTGGGCAAAAATGATAACTTTAGTGCATAAGTATTTTAACGAAATACCCCGTTTCGCATCCAAAAATTGCCATATTTTAATTTTAATAAAAGAGAGAGATATTTTTATCAACCACATATGTAATTCGATCTGAACATTTCGCTATACTATTTCTCATATTTATTTTTTTATACTAAAACTACAGGTCAAGTTATACTAGCAAAAGGTATAATAGGACTATATAAAGCCGTTCATGAATAGGAGAGCAGGTGCTAATGACGAGCGATAAGGCCCGGGCCTGATAACGACATTCCAGTTTTATCGACTATTGTCGGAGAAGGATGCCGCTGCGCTAAACGAATCTGCCGTTTGGATCCTATGAAAAATACTTAGGTCAGTAGTTTTCAAAAAGTTTGTACAAAAATTAAGGAAAAGGTTAAATCATTTGTTTCATGTTCAAGATTTATTTGATGATTTTTTTTTTGTAAGTTTTATTTCGTAATTAAGGTTTTTTAGTATCTATATTTCCTTAATTACAATTATCTTGTAACAATAGTATGACAATTATCCTGTATATATCTTATGAAAGTCGACTTATATTACTAAATGTTGGTAACATAATAGGAATGATTGAATGAATGAATGAATTACTTCATTGCGATAAACATGGTATACATCAGGTGGTACATTATTATTATTGAGTAGCCAATAGCCATACATGTTTAGCCACAAATGGCTTGTAAAATTATATCTTATACCTACAGTAAAATTAAATAAATAAATATTAGGGTCAAATAAAATTTGCTGACGTAACTATATACAAAGTTTTTGGGAACTGCTCAAGTACAGGGCGCTCAAGAATATGTCTCATATTAACGAACAACATTTTCACACCCATATTTCACATTTGACTGTACATATGTGTAAAGTTGCACCAGCAGTTTATTCATCGCACATTTAATGACTCAATAAACGTATACGTATAAGGTACAGCGGGGCAAATCTCGACTGGGGGGCAATTGTTACAAATCATTTTTTTCCATTATTACACTATGATGTTAAGTTCTACATGTATCCACTGAACACGCCTACCATGTATAACCGGTGGACACTCTATTTAACACGTTCGGTGCCAGTGACACATACCTTGTGTTCATTTTCGTACAAAATCATACCTACTGGCAGTGAATGTAATGCAAACATGGAAAAAATGGACTAGGGACATTGGGTGTGTAATGATTGGTATAACATTTTTTGGTATAGTAACATTTGATATAACAACATTTGGTATATTTTTAAAAGATATAATCACTCATTTGACATAATTAACATTTGGTATAACCACAAAAGATCTACTTTTATTTTGTATAATCATTATTTCGTATAACATTTATTTAAAATAACCGCTATATGGTATAACTATCTATTGATATACGACTAGTATAATATAACTAGCAAACAGTATAAAACATTTCATGAATTAATTTTATTCTTTTTTTAAGGGATCACAGTTCTAACCTAACCTAACCTACTTTTCTGACAGTAGATATGTTTAAGGGTCACAATTCTAACCTAACCTAACCTATTTTTAACCGACTTCAAAAAAGGAGGAGGTTCTCAATTCGACTGAATGTTTTTTTTTTCTGGTAGCAGCGCGTTGTGTGTAGGGGGCACAGTTCTAAGCTAATCTACCTTTCTGGTAAATGATGGATCGAATTTATTGTACAATTTTTTTTATTCTAACTGTGCTTTAGAAAGAATTAATTTGTGTTATACAATTTATTTATTATCGGAAATAAGCATTATACTAAAAGTATGTTATAATAAATGTTTTTCGAAAAAATGATCATTATATTAAATAATAATTATACAATTTCTTAGTATATTATTTGTTGTTATATGATTCAATAATTATATCAAATGATCGTTATAATGACTAAAAATATATCAAATAAAGTTATATCGATCGATACTGTAAGGACATCACTAGTCGCTGGTCCCCATCCCTAGGCATCGCTGTCAACTGGGCGTCAGACGGACTCAGAGCGTCACTTGAAGATAGCTTGTCATTGAACTTGTATTTTGAGATTCCGTTTAATAAACTGTATAATTAATAGTGGTATCCTGGTGTTTTTACTCTAACAGTTTCAGAAGCGCGATATTAAGTACCTATATACGCCCGTACTATGTAATTTGTCCGAAATTGACAATGTCACCATTCTCGCGCCGCGCTCGTAACCATTTATTGTCGTCGAACAGTATTTAATTAACACCAGTCGATCTGATTCAACGAGTAAAGACACTAGCACCATATAATACAGTTAAAAGTGTAAGAGGCAAAATTCATTGCAGTTTACGAGATATTCACACTTTGGAGTAATAATTTATCATAATGAGTGTGAAATCGGAAGTAAAAGTGATCCAAACACAGTGCTCTGGGGCTGAAATTATCAACATCCACTATAGTAGCCTGTGTTGTGTTTCTTTCTTTCAGATCAACTTAGTTATGTACATGTTGAAGATACTAATACTTTTATATACTCACAAAATGTATCACAATAAGTACCACAGTAAGTCATGGACGATATGTTTCAGAATACATAATACATATTGAACCTACTTGTGATATATTGACAATTGTCACAGTGTCACAGTGAAACAGAGTATAAGATACAAGTACTTAGATCTAAATTACACCTAAATGATTCCTTATAACAGGTGACTTTATGGGTTTAATGATCTACAAAGAGAGATGATCATTATCTTGCCCTATTTGTCATATTAAATATAAGTTTGTCCGGAATGACATGGAATAAGGTATTTATCCTACTCAATAATATTGTACCATTGCATCTGGCTTATGTAAGTATACTGACAGTAAATACATTTTAAATTCACTACAGGTTGGTATAAAGGGATGAGTAAATAAGCATAAGAAAACTTTGACAACTGTCTTGTCTTGTTTGTGTTTTGTTATAAGTTCACTAACACTTCTCCGGGGACTGTATTTTGAAATCTGTCTTAGTGACATTCTTATGCATATAAACTCTGTATGATCTTGCATTTTTCTAAATGAGGAAACATGTTGCTATATTACATGGCACAAATTCATCAAAAATGTTGATAAAATAATAATAATATTTTGATGAGGTTAATTATGCATCTTGTTAAAACCATAATGTGTGTTAAAATTAAGGGCATAGCACTGAAGTATAGTGTATTGTTGATGCTGTTTTGTTTATAATAATGCTGGTTTAGCATTGCAAACATTTTTGACAAGAAATGTAATCAATGTAATCATGTTCTAAATTGAACCAAAGACAAATATATTACCTAGACAGACATTTGGAACATTTATTATCATGACATAGTCCAGTGTCCATTTAATGCATTATCAGTGATATAATTTGTTCCTTAATTACATTCCTTTCCAGATTAATTTATTGATTACAGTAGTTGCCTGCCGGTAACCTGGTGAATATTGACCATAAGTTGAAAATACTTGCATTGGTAAGGCATGATTCCAGAAGTTCCTGAGGTTAAATCTTGCTAAAAGCTGGAAACACCAAACTGGATATCTATTGAACTATTTATGACACTGGTAAAATTTGTCATAGCTAATGGTAAGAGGTTAGCTTGAGACCTTGTTTGTCAAAAGCATGTTTTATGACCTTAAAGAGTAATGATCTCAAGGTTACCTTGAAAGGGTCACTTACATGCATACTTTCCAGAGGTCGCTGGTGAAATTACGGTTTCCAATAGAGCGGAGAGAGCAACTGTTCGGAATGCCTAGCTGAACGAATGCATGCTACAGGCTGCGCGACAACCTTGTCATGAAGGGCCAACTTCTGCGGTCGTTGCGCTGACAGCCACGAAAGAAGCCGTATCACCGTGGCTTTCGTATGAAGATTTGATATGGTAATGTGTGTTGTCTTATAGCAAAATTGGTGGCTAGTACACATTGATTATTACCATTTATTAATTTTATCATGTTGATAGAAAAAAAAAATAATCAGCGGTTGTTAAAGGTCCTGCCAAGGAACAGCCATGTATTCTGCTTAATATATATTCATGAAAAAAAAAAAAAAAAAAAAAAATACATGACAATATTTTGTAATGTCTTGATTGTCATTGTTTATTACTAAATTATTTAACGGCTATGTAAGCCGGATCTGTAATTGAGAGCACCTACTATGCCAATTGTAAATTAATTTCTCGTAACCTTATCATGTTACTTGAACGACAGTTGTGTTGTACTGATTCTATCACCTACTGGCTTAGTTCCAAGAAAAAATTATCACGTTCTCGTTACATTAAGGAACTTAGTATTTCCCAAGTATGTTACAGAGCTTCTTAACAAGAGCTTGTGCTGTGTTGGAAGGTGGCTATGATCACGCATAGGGTGTGTCATGTTAACCTCTCACGAGTTGTACGCCTTCTTGCGCATGTGGGGAGCTTCACAGCCTACAGTGACGAAGCCAACTGTGAGTTTGTTCCATGTATTTGCTATTTAAACGACGCCAATCATCATTATTATATTGAGCGGTTGGTTAGTTTGGAATGCACCGCTCACGTAAGTCTTAACTTAAGGCATAAATGGCATAATACTTGCCTGAAAATAAATGAAATGTATTGATGGGTGAAGTTATTTACAAGCAAATATTAGATGGTGTTTTGTACACCAGTAATTACCTGCCCGCCGCTAGATGTCATCTATTTTACATAATTAATTTGACTAATATATAGTATCGATCATGGCGGTAAAACATGTACTTTTCGTACCATCGCACCTTAATAGTTTTAAAGCCTTACTGGCTGTGGATTTGTTAAATAATGACCTGACTTACTTGTACTAGGCTAGTCTGGTCATGCAATCTTGAGTTTAGTTATGTCATTACTATGATTTGACTATAAAATGAGGCCAATTACATATCTTGGTGTAAGTTAGTCTTAAACTACACCGGCCGTTTCCAACGGTTCTCGAGTTAATCACTTCAAAGGACCAGGGCCTGAGTGTATAGCTGGAGTATACAAAGTTCTTGTTCACTTTGCAGAAAAGAAAAGAACAAATGAACAGATGAAGTCTACCGCCACCCGTTGGAGGCGCGGCCTGCTTCGGCTGCGTTGACTGCGGCAGTCATCAGTAGCAGCATGGATAGCAGAGACCTTCGGGACGAAAGGTCAAGGTCAGAATGGGCGAATGTAAGGACATCACTAGTCGCTGGTCCCCATCCCTAGGCATCGCTGTCAACTGGGCGTCAGACGGACTCAGAGCGTCACTTGAAGATAGCTTGTCATTGAACTTGTATTTTGAGATTCCGTTTAATAAACTGTATAATTAATAGTGGTATCCTGGTGTTTTTACTCTAACAATACGCACCCAGGGACATTGGACCCCAGTCGAGATTAGTCCCGCTGTACCTAGCCTGTATTTTACTGTATTTTAGTCACCGATAACTAAGAGCAGTACGAAAAGTATTAAAGCATTCCAACCGATCACAAGTTATTTTTTCTCCTTCCACTTTAGTTTTTCCTAAAAGTCCCATGGGAGAAAACTGTCCCATAAAAACAGTAAATAAAAGTAAAAAAGTTGAGTCCGTTTAACCGCTTCACTGGCGCTCGGGATGACACCGCAACATAATGGGTTAAACGAACGATTAAAAAGGAGACCGAGCATAAAAAGTGTTAGACCGGGGATAAATTAACTTCTGTTTAATCAGTGTGCAAAATAGGTGATATTTTGTGTCGGAAAGAACCCAATCATCATCATCATCCTCCTTGCGTTGTCCCGGCATTTGCCACGGCTCATGGGAGCCTGGGGTCCGCTTTGACAACTAATCCCAAGATTTGGCGTAGGCACTAGTTTTTACGAAAGCGACTGCCATCTGACCTTCCTTCTGACTCTGACTGCCATCAGGCCTTATTGGAATTAGTCCGGTTTCCTCACGATGTTTTCCTTCACCGAAAAGCGACTGGCAAATATCAAATGACATTTCGTATATAAGTTCAGAAAAACTCATTGGTACGAGCCGGGCTCGAACCCGCGACCTCCGGATCGAAAGTCGCACGCTCTTACCGCTAGGCCACCAGCGCTTCAGCGGAAAGAACCCAATATACAGGATGAAATAAAAAGGTCCGTTCCAACTTTGCATATGGAGTTTTGTGGTCATAATAACAACTTTTATTATGAGACCCATGATGAAATCGCGAAAAAAAAATGGCTGTTCCGTTCCTGTATCCATACTAATATTATACATGGGAAAGTGTGTGTGTCTGTTTGTTTGTCCGTCTCTCACGGCAAAACGGAGCGACGGATTGACGTGATTTTTTAGGTGGAGATAGTTGAAGGGATTGAGAGTGACATAGGCTACATTTTGTCTCTTTCTAACGCGAGCGAAGCCGCGGGCAAAAGCTAGTACGTTATATTTGTCTATTTTTCTTCTATAAGATCTGGCTCAAGTGCAAGAAACTATAAAAAAACGCCCGGCTTTGCACGGGTAACATATAAACCTTCCTCTTGAATCGCTCCATTTAAAAGAACCGCATCAAATCTTCTTGTTTAAAGATCGTCGTTTTATACAATGTAGTGAAAATTTTGTCACTATTAGCCAAAGCAGCGAAGTGCCAGTCATATCAGTCACTTTAGTTTTGTTTTTGAGGAGCTGTCCAAGCGAGGCGTCTGACTGGCCAATATTTTGCTCAGCTGATCAACATTGCTATCCAGCGGGGGTAGGGTAGGGTAGGGTTTTTTATTTATAAACTCAGTTCAGGAGCAATGTTACCCAGACAACGGGTAACAGTCCTCCTAACTTATTTTTCAGTACAGATGGTCGTTTTTTAGTTCGAGAAGTGTTTCATTACACCGTGTCCAATAAGTTTGAATACAGCACAAATAGCCAATAAAACAAAATGAACAAATAGTTACTACATTATTATTATATTTTATGAATGGCACTCTTATTTACTACATTCACAACAAATGTTTTGGAATAACTCCAGCATTAACTTGTTTACCAGCCTCAAACGCTTCTCAAACGGATTACACGCGGCACGCACCGTTTTCTTCACATTTCATCCCAAATACTCTCGATAACCTTTTTGAAATGATCTAGGTTTATAATTTTATAAAAATTTAGTCTTCAAAGCATGTATGACCATACAAAATAGTCTAATACGCTTAAACCTGGAGGCCTGGGTGGCCACTCATATTTCGGATAAAAAACTGCCAAATTAGTCTGAAACTACGCTAGAATACCATTTGCCGAATGTATTGGAGGTGCGTCTTGTTGGGACACATGATACTCATTCCCAAGCATTCTTTTTAACTTTAAGGCATTTTTTTCTCCAAAACCTTGGTTTTAAAGAAAAAAACGTTGATTTTAACGCTTTTATCTGTAAGTACTGAAGGTAGTTTACCTCGCTTACATACTGCATCCCACACCTGGGCCAATGGCGAGCTCTGGAACCTAGGCACATTTTTCTAGTTGCCCGGAACGTTATCTATCCTCGGTACCCATAATAGTTTATTTTGGACACGTGGCGTCTGTTTTATCACATACAGATTCTCCTTATAAAAAATAACTCGTCACCTGCGTGCCGAGCAAGTATTTTGTTGGCACTTTACCTCTTTGTTTTTCTTAGACACTTCGGAAATTTCATGTACTTTGTGCTTGTATTTTATTAAGAGGAATATACTCCTCAGTTTAAATAAGAATTTGATGGCCTGTGATCCCTATATCTTTAGAACTGAGGTAAAATGTGAGTATTCGGACTTATTGGACACGGTGTATATGCCAGGTCGAAACTTCGGAGGCTCATCTGTACTGAAAAACATCGTACGATACACGTGCGAAAAGGAAATTTGTAACTCGTGTCGATTTAAAACACTCCCTTCGGTCGTGTTTTAATTTATCGCCACTCGTTTCGAACTTCCTTTTTTAAGCACTTGTATCGTAATGTACTATTGATATACATAGGGCTGATATTAAAATCATACCACAATTTTAAACATTGGCAGTTGAAATTGGGGGAGGTCTTTTGTATATACATATATTAATGAATATCCTTCTGCATATTTTCAAAAATCAACGAGTAAAAAGTTTCGAGCAAATTTTGGTGCAAAGTAGCCCCGTTTTACTGCCTCAGTTCCACTCTCAGAGAAGTAGTTTTTTTATCCGATGGGCCATTTTTAGGGTTCCGTAGTCAACTACGAACCCTTATAGTTTCGCCATGTCTGTCTGTCCGTCCGTCCGTCCGTCCGTCCGTCCGTCCGTCCGTCCGTCCGTCCGTCCGTCCGTCCGTCCGCGGATAATCTCAGTAACCGTAAGCATTAGAAAGCTGAAATTTGGTACCAATATGTATATCAATCACGCCAACAAAGTGCAAAAATAAAAAATGGAAAAAAATGTTTTATTAGGGTACCCCCCCTACATGTAAAGTGGGGGCTGATATTTTTTTTTCATTCTAACCCCAACGTGTGATATATTGTTGGATAGGTATTTAAAAATGAATAAGGGTTTACTAAGATCGTTTTTTGATAATATTAATATTTTCGGAAATAATCGCTCCTAAAGGAAAAAAAAGTGCGTTCCTCCCCCCTCTAACTTTTGAACCATATGTTTAAAAAATATGAAAAAAATCACAAAAGTAGAACTTTATAAAGACTTTCTAGGAAAATTGTTTTGAACTTGATAGGTTCAGTAGTTTTTGAAAAAAATACGAAAAACTACGGAACCCTACACTGAGCGTGGCCCGACACGCTCTTGGCCGGTTTTTTTTTAAAGTTGTCCACCCCACTTTTTTGTAACATGGGTATTTTTTATGCGATTAATACTCAGAATCGCAAGGTCTTTTGATCCTGGTAAGAAAAAAAAATGTCCCAAGGTTTCCATACATTTTTTCGAACCTTCCATTCCGTTACCGCCATACAAAATGTATGAAAAAATGGTAATGGAATGGGAAAGAAACCTTGGGACACTTTTTTTCTCCTATTAGAATTGAAAGAGCTCGCGATTCTGAGTGGAAAACACATAAAAATGTCCAAAAAAAAAAAAGTGGGGTGGACAACTTTGAAAAAAATGGCCCCGATACGTCATTTTAAAGGGACACTGGGATTTAGCATAAAACAATTCATTTAATCTACTTCAAAAGTAGCCACTCAGACCGACAGCCTACGGAAATGGAAATAGTTGCATGCAGTGTTCAGGCTGGGAACGAGTTTGTAACTTTGTAGCTACCTGATGTGTACAACTTTAATTGTATTGTATTCGTTTATTTCAGACATAACAGTCCATATTGTTACATTACGTTACACTTGTATTTAAAATTAAAGCTATAGAATTCAATTCATTAATTAATACAGGCGACCCGTACCATAGTTACTTTTCTATATTTTTTTATTTATAGCCATTCTTTTCGAATTTCTTCTTCGCATGTGTATCGCACGACATAGTATTTTGGTAACTGAGCATTTCTTTTTTTTGCCACTTTTATGAAATGTGATATTTTTGAAAAAAAAAAAGCTTACTAGCCTTTTCAATCCGAGTAGTTAAAAAATTGTCCCATACGATTTTTTCTTATTTTGTTACCATTTTCCGTACATGTTGTATGGGGTAAAAGAGGAAAGTAACAAAAATGTATGGAAATTCTGGGACACTTTTTGTCTCCTAGTGAGATTGAAAGTTCTCGTGATTCTGTGTACAATTGACCTAAAATTCCTTAAAACAATAAAAAAAAATATTGGCAAAAAAAAAAAATGCTCAACTCGACTAACTCGATATATGTCTTTGAGCCCCGCGAAACAGGCTAAGCCTAGTGCGGGGTTCACTGTTTTAGATGTTTGTCTGTATGCCATTCTGTTAAATAAATTTATTGATTACTAGCTTTTGCACGCGGCTTCGCACGCGTTAGAAAGAGACAAAAGTAGCCTATGTCACTTTCCATCCCTTCAACTATCTCCACTTAAAAAAACATGTTAATTCGTCGCTCCGTTTTGCCGCGAAAGACGGACAAACAAACAGACACACACACTTTCCCATTTATAATGTTATTAGTGGGTATTAGTAATTAGTAATAGTATTAGTATGGATAGATAGTTACGTTATTCAGTAGATCCTGTGTGCGTAGCCGAATGCACAGACGCTCAAGAACTTTTACATGTGCAATGGACTAATAAGGTGGCGCCATCTATCGTCGCTGTCGAGTTTCAAACTCATGGTGAGGGGCCTTGTTGATTGGACATAGCTCTATTATGTCGTTAGAACATATATGGTATAAATGGTTAGGCTAGGAAGGGCTTGATACCGGTTTTCCGCGTTGGAAGGTTATTTTAAAAACGTTAGTACTTAGTACCTTCGCCACTGAGAAAAAAAAAGTAAAGTAGTAAAGAGGCTTTAAGGGCATTCTCTGCGCCATTGACATTCGATTTGAATCTATTGATATTATGATAGTTTCTAAAGCCTATCATATTAACCGCATGAACCGCATCGTCTTTAAACAAAATAGTATCTCATAAGTTCTTCACAGCTCATTGTTTCTGTGATATTTGGCATCAAAGTTATACAAGTATGTTTTTCGGAACTTGCGAATGGAGATAATTAGATTCAACAACCGATGGCTGTTGGTGTTATAATTCTATCTCTAGTGCAAATTTAGGAATTTCCACTCAAAAGTTGCCACAAAAATAGAGAGCACAAATCTGTGTAGCCGGGAACACTCATGCACTCATGTCCTACGCTCTGTGCATTTGTAAATATATAACTATGCATTTTATAAATATGTAATTCTTGTAGATATATAGTATGCGGTAGATACGGCAACCGCAAGCACCGCTTATCCGAACCAATTAATGTTGTGGTCGGAACTCATTTGCCGGTGGGGAAGCAGATTAAATTTAATATAGCAGGCGTTTAAAAATATACCAGCTATTATTAGCTATTTACATTCATTAATAGCTAGTGATTAAAAATAATAGCCAAACGTAATTTTCTAATTATTTTTAAAAATCGGGACTTAATCGCGTATGACTACGTATTAAACTGACCTCCAACGTTTCAGGGACGGCGTTGTCCCCGTGGTCTCGGAGAAGACTCTAGATTAAAAGCTCGGGCACACATGCGAGTTTTCATAGCGTAGGCGGAGCGGTAAGCGGAGCGCAACGATAGCGGTGCGCCGGACGAACGCTGGCGTTGCGCCCAGCGGACGCCGGCGGGAACTAACGAGCGCGGATTGCGAGCAGAACGCCAGCGTTCCGCCGGCGCACCGCTATCATTGCGCTCCGCTAACGCTACGATAACAAAACGCTTTATGTGTGGCGGAGGATTGAGTCCCGATTTTTAAAAATAATTAAGTGTAATAATCGTGAAAGTTTAAATAAGCGTAGTTTTCTAGTTAGTTACTTTCATAAATATGCTGATTTGCCGAAACACACCCAACTTGAAAAATGATATCTTCGCGGCTTGCGCCTTTTTTTTTTTAGGCAACAAACAGTCATACAAACAATAATGTGAAAATACATGATGTGTTAATAGACCTTGAATGCCCTAACTTAAACATATTATATTCTTATCTAAAATATAAGCTATTTTAGGAGCAATTTTGCAATATTTATGCCAGAACAATTTAAACATGTCTAATTTTATGTTCTCAGTCGTTTGTTATTCAGTTCAGATTGACATTGAGTATTTTATTAATTCAATGTAGTTTGAAGCAATTAATTGCTCTGATATTAAAGGTGCTGTTTACACGGACAACACAAGCAAGCAATTCACATATCATTGCCGCGTTTGCTCCATAGTTAGTTGGTGCGTATTGAACAAACGCGGCAATGGTACGTGAAATGCTGGCAATTGTGTTGCCCATGTAACAGCACCGTTAGAATAAGATTATACATGTATAAATTGTACATTGTAGACGTAAAGTGCTTATTGTAAGCCTGTTTGAATAAAGAATATTTGTATTTTGACTTTAATTTGACTTCAACAGCTTATAGAAAAGCCTACAAAATAAAGACAGTAGTAGCCGTGCTCCTATCCAATAATATACCTCACACAAATTGTGTTTCGAAGCCCAGTTGAGTTAGGTACTGATACGACGCGCGTACGCGGACGAAGGGAAGGACCACAAGCCGGCCGGATCAAACAGAAATATTTACCTGTAACAAACACAATAAATAGATAAGTATTGGAATTACACACTGGTTTATAAAATGAGGTAGGGACAGCAATGAACGGAAGAGAAGTTTACAAAATTTCTCGTGGAAAGTTCTCAATCTAAAGGGTCAATTTCTATGACAGTTGTTAACAATAAACGCCGGTGTGTAAGTCAAACATCAAATTAAGCGATCGTCAACCGTTGAGAACATTGCGTAATAATTTGTAATCTTACAAGAGAATTGTTCTCAATCGGAATTTAGTACACGAGAATTTTCTTATGGATTTTTTTTTCTCTTTATTTTGGCACGAACAGTCATTACAGAAGAGTTACATTGAGTTGTATTAATATGAAAATAGACAATACAGTGCTAAAATCGTTGTAAGGTAACGGACCCAATCATGGACAGTTTAAGAAAAATTTTCGACTGTTTTTGATATTTCACTCATAAATGTAAAAATTCTACCGCTAAGCGTGTTAAATCTTGAATGTCCTATCCTTCTTTTACATTTCAAGCGTATTGCAGAATGGATACTCCTATTAGTTTCTTCATACTTAACAAATTAAAACTAGGTATTTTTTCTCCAATTATGGACGGCAGTTCTCCAGTAATGGATCCCCCATTATGGACAGTGAAATTAGTTTAAAATTTTACTTTTAAAGCCAACTGATACTCAATGAGTCAATTTTATATACCATAAATACAATTAGTTTGAGTTATTTTAACATAGCATTGTTTCTTGTAAATTTGGTTTTGTAAAATGTTCCTTGTCCATCATAGGAGGTAGGCAGTTTTTCGGTTCCAGTAATGGACACTCGCAAAATAACGCCATTTCTTTATATCTTTGGAGCAACAAACTAGTATGTTTTATACCTTATCTCATGTTTAATGCAGTAAGTAAAACGCATTCAAGTTTACACCGACTATTATTTTTTTATTATTTTATACATGAACTCAACTCTCTTAGCAACATTACTAAGAATTCGTCTTGATATTTTTTTCAGTAAACTGATGAATTTTATCTTGTCGCCAAATCCTTCAGAAATAACCGAATTAATTGAAACTTCAAAATGAAACAGCTCTACAACTCTAGTTTATGGTACATAGTCGTCAGTTTTTAGAAACTCATTTTAGATACTTATTTTTAAGGATTTGTGTTTTTTTGTCCATAATGGCATCACCGTCCATTATGGGGTATTTCACCTTAGAATTATAAATACATATTTTTGTTGCAACGGACCTGACCTGAGTTGCAGTAAATTACGGAAATTTTGAGAATGTTCTGTATTTTGTACATAGGGATTAAGATGCAGAATTTCTTTTAAAATGAACGCTTTCAGTAACATACCTAATATAGATTGCTTTTAGTATATACATAGTTTTATTACATGTCTTTAAAGGTGCGCAAAGCGCTCTACTTGCTGAGACGCTGGGTTCCTACACAGAGTTCATATTCCAAGATAGAACATTGCACAGAATAAAATGAATTTTGAGTCAGTCGAGACTTCAATACCTTCTGTATCAGTCAGTATACTGAAGGCCTACCAAAAACCAAAATCCTTCACAAATTGCGGCCATTATTTCTCTTCATTTTGACATAGTAACAGCGAACTATGTCAGCAATTTGCAAACGTCCAGTATCCCTCAGATTGTTGATTAAACGTCTCATTGTAGGCACTAATTCTATTTCGGCCAGTTGCCTAAGGTACTGATAGTGACGGAACCAATTACACGGGCGTCGGACGCCGCACAGCCGGACCGGACAACAAGGTAGTAGGCTTGTGCCGTTTCGTTCGTTCGTTCGTTCGTTGATCGGAGCGCTCCGATCTCGTTCAATCGCTCCCACGAACTAGTTCGCTCTTTTAGGTCTTTGCTCATTTAGTTCAGTCAGACCAGCGACCACTACGGTCGGAAAGATCAGAACGAATGGGACCGACTAGTGTCAAAATGATACGAATATTCCACAGACAATAACAATTCCGGGCCTAAAGGTAACCGAAGCTTAATATGAAAACTTGACGTTTTTGTGTCGCTTTGCTAAATACCTCGCTCCCGGTCGGCGCAGTCACACACTCTTTCTTGATCCAAACCGCTCGCGCTCGCCGATCCTATACTGAACTAAATGAGCAAAGACCGATTCACAGAGCACGGAAAGATTCAGTTCATTTCGGTCATTGATGGGATTTTATTCCTAACAGTTCATAGTTCGTGAACGACACAAGCCTAGTACGTAGCCAAATGTACACACAAGAATATCGTTATCGTACCTATCTGTCTCTATCGCTCTTCCGTATTGGCGCGTCAGCCGTCTGCGTTTCGAGTGGTTTCGATCGGCGTCTAGCGTCAGCGATTGTCTTTTCGGCCAGGCCGGCAGGGATCCACAGTTCCACTTAATAGTCTGGTCAGATAACAATTGCCCGTTTCTAGGGCCTATTTCACGCGGTTAGTCGGACATTTCTGTGTCCATAAGAATAGATAGAATAGACGAACCCCGGCTCGCACCAATGAGTTTCGGAACTTACGTGCGAAATGTCATTTGATATTTGCCAGTCGCTTTTCGGTGAAGAAAAACATCGTGAGGAAACCGGACTAATTCCAATAAGGTCTAGTTACCCTTCGGGTTGGAAGGTCAGATGGCAGTCGCTTTCGTAACACTAGTGCCAACGCCAAATCTTGGGATTAGTTGTCAAAGCGGACCCCAGGCTCCCATGAGCCGTGGCAAATGCCGGGATAACGCAAGGAGGATGATGACTGGCAATTACATCATTGTTACGTAGTTAAATTTCTGGTCTAGACTCCAGGTCCAGACATAAATAGAAAATAAGTTATGTTTTCGCTTGAAGAATAGTCAGTTTTGATACGGATACTCGTGAAATCCGTTTATATGTACGTGACAAAACCTCAGGGCTAAAAATAGACGGATTACAACCCGACTGGTATTACTAAGGAAACTCTGTTCCTATTCATATTAACTTAAGACGACACAGGAGGGGTCAATTCTCCATACAAACGCTCTCGACTATTGCCTCCCTGGTTTTTGCAGATAGAGCAATGATTTTTTTAACAAAGGTTATTATTACTTTTATCTGTGTCGGGCCGTTTTGATTTTTTTGATATTCTTATTTTTAAAGACGCTAGAGCCCATCAAAAATTTCCAAAAACGGCCTTATTGATTATGGCGCAAAAAAGGCGTGGAATTCAAAATTGGGAACAATTAGCCAAAAAAACTAAACGGTCTGACACAGATTATTCTATTGTTATTCAGATTCTCAAATTTCGTTACGATTGATTAAGTTTTGAAGGAGGAAACAGTCGAGAGCGGAACCTCGATTTTAAAGATTTTTTCGCAATATCTTTTAACTGATTTGTTCCCAATGGACAATTTTTTTACTACTAGTATATTTAACTAAAATTCCCAAATTGGAAAGGGGGGCTCCTTTCCATTTTAGCATTTTCGCTCCTGTGGCGTCTTAACACACAAAAACGTGTTTGACCCGACTCCATTCTATGAAATCAAAATCAGTCCATCTATAAAAGCGCTACGTGCCTACACTTTTCATTCCCCGTCCGAGGTAAATAATAGGCATAACGGTATTATTATTCATTTATCGTAGACTCTATTGAATATTGCCATTCATAACGTCCATTGATTGTTTTCAAGAAACTAGGACAGATAAGGAATATGGTGTCGGACGATATTGGAATACTTTAATGACGTGACGATGCGTTCTCTGTTTATAACAACACTAGCTTTTCCTCGCGTTAGAAAGAGACAAAAAGTAGCCTATGTCACTCTCCATCCCTTCAACTATTTCCACTTAAAAAATCACGTCAGTTCGTCGCTCCGTTTTGCCGTGAAAGACGGACAAACAAACAGACACACACACTTTCCCATTTATAATATTAGTATGGATGTTTCTGTTTATAAGTTCATAACACACAAACATACATAAACTCATGCTTATAATTCCAAAAGGGGTAGGCAGAACACACACTGCTCAAGTTTCAGTGCCACTCTTCAATTAACGGGTTATCACAAATCACAATGTCGATTTCATTGATATTATAGAGGTACATATTCTACTTAGCTCTCGTGCCAAATACCAAGCGAAATTGTAGGTTTCGTGTTTATTTATTTATAAAGTTTATTGCACAAATAAAACAAAATGTACAAATGGCGAACTTAATGCCTAATGGCATTCTCTACCAGTCAACCATCGGGCCAAACAGAGACATGTAAAAATGGTGCAAGGAGAAAGAAAAATGACAATGACAATGTTTAGTTATAGATCTGCATACACGAACAAAAATATCTGAAGCTGATGCGAGGAGCGCATTCAGGAGGACCAAGGAACGCACCAGAGGGGACTTCCTGCGCGATACAGTACGTGAAGCCGTGACTGCCATGAGAAGTTCAACTGTACAACGTATAACAGAAGTCTGTCAGCTTTGTGAAATGGATACTAGAGCAACGTAGCCTAAATCATAAAATGCCAAAGGCATTTCTTTACCCAATAAGCTACCGGCATTACAGATGCAATTTAAAATTCCCCTTATAAACACAAAATATACCTTTTTCTTCTACACACCCGCGAAGATGAAAGTATAGATAACCCGCCTGTTATGTTTGTTTATAATCTGGGTTAAGCCCGGCTTGCTTTGAAATGTTTATCGTCAGAAAGAGACAACAATGTGGTTTGTGGTAACGATACCTTTGTTTTGTCTATCTATACATAATTTGTGTTGTTTTTTATTGTTACCAGCTTTTATGGGATTAAATGGGAAAGTGTGTGTGTCTGTTTGTTTGTCCGTCTTTCACGGCAAAACGGAGCGACGAATTGACGTGATTTTTTAAGTGGTGATAGTTGAAGGGATGGAGAGTGACATAGGCTACTTTTTGTCCCTGTCTAACGCGAGCGAAGCCACGGGGAAAAGCAAGTTATGTATAACCGAAAGTATTTACTGAAAGGGACCCATGTAGGACCTAATGGTGTCAAAAAAAAAATCAATACAAATGATAATTTTTACGAGTATCTTTTTCCAAAATCTTTCGTAAGTATAATTATAATAAGTCACTGGTAACATAATGATAATATTGATAACCTTTTCCCTCCATTACCCAACTCCAAACTTTAAGGTGGCTTCTACAATGCCCTATTTAACAACAATTTATTGACAAATAAATATTTCATTTCATTTCATTTCATTTCAACAACAGTGACATTTCGTCACTACTTTGAAAAAAACTTGTATCTTCTTCTGTCAATGAAAAGAAAAATGTAGTAAGTGTGTATGGAATGCATATAGACTTACTGCGTTTTAACTTTGAGGAGCAGTGTGAGATACGAGATTATTTCAAAAGTAGTGACGATTTGTCAAAAGTAGTGAGGAAATATTGACGCTGAGTAACAATGTTATCAACCCAGAAATAGGCACAGAATTGTCAGTGTCAAGACTAGTGTCAATGTCAATAGTCGAGGCGATACATCGTCGCGCCAATCATGTGCCGTACATATCCTTAGCTAATGATTCATTCATTGAGAACTGATATCGGGTAAACGTCGACAGACAAGTTTAAACACGTTTTATCTGGCGCAGACACTCGTTGTGAAATATTGCCACATTTTGTGTCTGGCGACAATTCGTGGCGATTATTCGAAATCTGGGGCTTTATTTCGGGGTAAACCTTTGACATGTTTCACATGTTACATTATTCTGAAAAGATAATAAGCATTTCACGCCACACCAGCCTGAAATGCCATGGATTCAAATTAACTAGGTAACGTTGTGGGTAACCGATCGATGTTTCGAAAATCCTTTGTCCGATTATCACTTGTCCGAAAACGGTTGACAGAATTTTTATAATCCAAATACATACATTGTTTACCAATTAAAAGTACCAGCGAAACAAGAATCGGGAAAATAATAATAGGGGAAAAGTACTTTCGGGCAAACAAAACTCAGGCCAATTAATAAAATGGGAAGCGTTTTCGGGCTATTCGACAAGCGATATTCGACATTACAATTTTCGACTTTTTGATAGGTAACCAACGTTGTGACAGTAACTTATAAATACTTATATTTAATATGACATCATACTGTTGGACTTTGACTTTGACTTCGAAAATTTTTCATATGTCGACTCCACGGATTTTAGAACCACGGTATGCCATAAAAAGTCCTAAGCCTAATAATACCTTTAAGCTAAATGAAACCGGCGTCCCGAATCGTACCTGGTTCCCCATCACACCGGTAGCTGGTAACGCTGCCGATGTGATGGGGAACCAGCTCAGACGAAGGATACTATAGACTTGACGCAAGCGTACACCCGTAAGGGACAGATATAGAATAATGGAGCGAATTTAAGAATCACTTTAAAAATGGCTGACAGTTTACCATAAACAACCTACGTAATTTGGGCGGATAATAAGCTTGACAAGTCACGTCCTTATTGTTTGCCACAAACTCGTTTGTGGCAGCGGCGGAAAAGTGAAACTATGACAAAGACAAAAAATAACATTTTGCTCTCTGTCACTCTTATTATAATTTGTATGTGACCATCTCGTTCGGTAGTGGTATTATTATTTGGCTGTCTAGTCTATAGTATCCTTTGTTAAGGGAACCAGGTACACTTACCACGCTGAAAAGCCAATGAGAGCTGTTGGACCAGGTACGATCCGGACCGAGGGTCACACCCGTTGACCCTTAGCCGCCGGCCCAAACATTCACTTGTATTCGTTTCATATCATCTGTCACACAGTCCATCCTTTTCTTCAGGCTTTCTCTTCTGCTTCCTCCTTCCACATTCATCCGTAAAATTGTCTCGTAACATGACTTTCATCCCTCCAGCATATACTCTGTAAAGTCCGTATTTGTTGCACTTTAAAGCAAAAGGTCCCTTAAACTTAAAGAAAAGGTCGTTCTTTATCTTAGATCAAATTTAACTATTTTCTCATAGAAGTGTTCCGGCTTGAAACACTTGGAGGCATTGGTCATTTTTTCTTTCTATATGACATTTATTTAATGTAGTAGTAGTAGTAGTAGTAGAACACTTTATTGTACCAGAAAATAATAAAACACACAGGAAAAAGAGATTATTACAAGTACAAAGGCGAACTTATCCCTTTAAGGGATCTCTTCCAGTTAACTTTTGAGCAATTGAGGGAGAATTGGAGATGGTAGGCATACAGTACAAACGGCGCAGGAAACGGATTCTAGGTAATAATAAATTATAACTTACACTAACATGCAATATATACGAATAAATACATAATATACAACTATACAAATAGCAAATAATATAAATATATACATATATAATATATAAATTAAATATATATTTACATAATAAAAACGACAACTACAAAACCGCATACATCCAATACCTTAGTTTTCATCAGAGAGCCAAAGCTTTTTTAGATTAGCCTTCAGCGACGCGACCGACTGACACTGTCGAAGAGATAAAGGCAAGGAGTTCCACAATTTAACTGCGTAGATTATAGGACCTATGTTGGTGGGGCGGGATACTCAAAGTGAGATTCACACTGGAACGGAGCCGGTGCCCGCTACCGTCAGTCAATGTTTAAGGACGTTCTTATAGAATATTCGTTGAATATTACTAGCAACTTTTGACCTTATGGTAAGCGACAATGTGGTACTACATTTTACTTGAGAACGCCACATTTGTATATTTGTCTGACGTCATTTTAAATTGCTACTGACATTACGTCACCTCTTTTATAACTGCTTCAATTGTCATGGTGCCTAATATTTAAAACAGACAGATCATAGTATTCATAGCTTTTTTAGGGTTCCGTACCAAAAAGGTACAACAGGAACCCTTATGGTGCGACTCTGTCCGTCTGTCTGTCCGTCTGTCACATTCCTAAATATCTCGAGAACTACTAATGCTATCAACTTGAAATTTGGAATAGTTATGAACATTGTAAACCTCTACAAATCGTAAGTATAATTTTTTTAAATATATTAATTTTAATTGTAGCAAATGGCCAAAATGAAAGGGGGGCAAACTGTAAATTTCAAGTTACTAGGTCAAGTGGGGTATCGTTGGAAAGAGCCCAAATTGAACGTAAATAAGATATTTTTTATAATTTTTTTGTTGTGGAAAAAAAATGAATTTTGAAAGAAAATGTAAAAAAAAATACCGTTCCCCCCCCCCTTATCTCCGAAGTTTACCAACGAAAAATTATGAAAATTTTAGTAAACATTGGTTTTATGCTAAATATTACAGGAAAAATATAATCGTGTTTGTATTTTGAATACTTTTTTAGGGTTCCGTATTTTTAATTCACAAAAAACTTTTCAGATTTTTACTTTCAATTTACCCACCCTTGCGGATGTATATCGTACTTCAAATTAATACGAGATGTTACGTAAACCATCTTCTGTCCAATAAAGTAAAAACTGTTTAAATCGGTTAAAACATTATAAAGAATTATCCCTGAAAAACCAGGTCGCGCAAATTAGTTAGCAAATTGACCGGGAGATGACGCTATAGACACTAATGCTCATTAGTGCCTATACTTTTGTCTTCTAGTCAAGTCATTAGAGTTATATGAAAATATGAGATTATTTTTACTAGGTAGTTTGAAAGAAAGTTTGTACGGAACCCTCGGTGGGCGAGTCCGACTCGCACTTGGCCGGTTTTTTTTTGTATTTATAAAAAATTACTCCATATTAACAAAGTGGGTCTAATGAGCTAATGACTACTCACGGCAGAGGCTTCGTGGCCTATTTCACAATAATGACAATTGTCGCCCGACAGTGACACTTGGCCGTTCATTGCCTGTTCAACAAGGAAATATACACCGTGTTTTTTTTTGTTTTCTGTTAAATTCGACACGTAGTTAGGTTCATTATCAGGAACCACTCTGTATATCACTTTTAGTTAAATTCGCAAATTTTTTTTTTATCATTTTCATACACAATAAATGAATTTATTAGTATGAGAGACCCTTAAAAATAACAGTCAAGTTAGTGTCAAGTGATTGACGGCACATGTCAAAACAAATAACATTAGGAATTGGTAAAGGCTGTCACTGCACACGTGTTCAGTAATTATCTTTATTTTTTTAATAACTCGATAACCGTAAGAGTTAAGACGTTAGTTTCTTAGAGAAATTAATTGTATTTGATCTAAAGAATATTCCCTTAAAGCTAACGGAATTCAATAAAAGCAGGTTGTAGAAGCTGAGGGAAACAATGTTTAGACACAGAATTGTCAGTGTCAAGTGTCAGTGTCACCACATCTCTGACACTGGCGATCAAATATATGAAAGAGGCGCGTTCCTAGCACACATTCTAAGCTCGTGTAGGTGAACGCGTACCATGCTTGTATGAGTGAGATATGACAGGTCGACTCTTCGCGTTCTTGACAGGCGGTAACTGTGAGGTAACCGAGAGGGGGTAGGCGGCACTTTCAACGGGGAGCGGGAGTGGCCATACTGTACGATGGTATTACTCTTTATTATACTGTGGTAAAATAGCTCACTGCAGCAATAGCATTTTTGTCGTATTCTACTTCAACAAAAGCTAAAGTTTACTGATCATGTTGATAAAATAATCCTAAGAGCTTCTAAATTACTAGGCTTTGTTATTAGAGAGTGTAAGAACTTTAAAAAACCGGCCACAAAAATAACTATGTTTAATGCTTTGGTAAGAAGCAACTTAGAATACTGCAGTGTCGTCTGGTCACCTTGTTATAAATTCCATATCAACAGGATAGAGAGGATCCAAAAGAAATTCCTTTCCCATCTAGCATTTAGCACATATAATTTTAAAAAACTTAGATCATATCACACACGTTTAAAATATTTCAAGATAGGTTCATTGCATGATAGAAGGAATATGTTCGATATTATTTTTCTAAAAAAAATTATCACGGGTAGGTTAAATTGTCCAGACTTATTGCAAAAAGTAATTTTTTTTATTCCCTCTAAAATTCCAAGAACATGCAACATTAAATTATTTTCTTTGCCTAAAAGTCGTACGAATCTCAAGCGGCACTGTCCTCTAACACGTATGTATGATATTTACAAACAGCACCAAAACGAGATCGATCTCGACACAACTTCTTTTCCATGTATAAAAAAATATATTTTTAAGTGTAAGTAGTTATAACTATAACATTAAGCAAACTATGTGTAGAATAAGTTTAACCTGTATTATTTTTCCATACTTTAACGCATGCTGTGGTCTTCTATAATTGATAAGACGCATACCTTTTTTTTCCTGTGCATGTTAGAACGCTAAGAAACTGTGTACTTATTGTTGAAGATCCAAATAAATAAAATAAAATAAAAAAATAAAATAAAATAAAACAAAGCACGGTAGAGTAGAAGACTTCAGTTGCATAACATAATAGTTCTCGCACACTGGGCTGTTATAATAATATTATTTTATGCAACAGGCGTTTAAAGGAGACGGAGAAGGAGAGGAACTTTCGTGAAAATCACACTGTTTCCTGTATTTTGACGCAAAGGTTTGGTTTGTCAGCGCAGCTGCCCAAAGCCATACCGCGCACGCGCGCAGTATCGTTATAGTTATAACAATGGGTTGCCATGGTTACAGAGCCAAACAATGCGTTTTAAATTTTTTCGGGAAGGCGGCGGACGCTGGCTTTGGAGAATAGACTTTTATGAAGGATTTTAAAGATCTATGCACGACCCTGTAAATGACGAATAACAGTTCGGGATTCGGGAGTAGAAAAATGTTATAATATAACATGGTGTGACGCTGACAGGTATCAAAATAGTCTCCGAATAAGGTCCCGTCAAATTGTCACGTCGAGTTAACGAAGAAAACCCGCTAATAAGGCTCAGGTTACCTTTAATTTAATTAAAACTCGGCATAATTGCCTGGTCTGATCTAATTAGCATGATGAATTTAATTCAATTATTCATTTCTTTCGATTTTTGAGCCATTTGGTTGAGTGGAGATCGGTGAGACTCGACTTAAAAATTATTTCATATTTCGTTGTTAAAAACCGTTTCCTAGATTAAAACTGTTATGGTAATCCTGTCTAATTATTCTACTTGAAGCTTGGAAACTTGACTTGAGTAGAGAAAGTAATGGTATCAAATTTGTGAAAGAGATAAGTTGCTTTAAAGCATTTATTTCATAAATTCACATGAAAAGTTCCCGTTTCATCAAGCTTCAATGTTCGAATTAATTCGGTACTCATATTAATATGAGACAGGCTAAAAATACAAATAGTGGATTGTTTTTAATTTTTTTGGTTTGCATCTCATTCAGTGCAAAAAGGCACAAAATCCCATAATTTCATATCGCTTTTTATTTTTAACCCCCGACGCAAAAACGAAGGGGTGTTATAAGTTTGACGTGTCTGTCTGTCTGTCTGTCTGTGTGTGTGTCTGTCTGTGGCATCGTAGCTCCCGAACGGATGAACCGATTTAGATGTAGTTTTTATTGTCTGAAAGCTGAGTTAGTCGGGAGTGTTCTTAGCCATGTTTCATGAAAATCGGTCCACTATGTCGCGATCGGGGGTTTTTTCAAAATTTTAATTTTGTGGTTAGGTTGTTACTGTTACTCATCCACTTTCGTGGGTAAAATTTCATGAAAATGTCATTCTCATCTTAAAAAATGGAAACTAAAAAAAACACGTTAGTTTATCCGTCTTCTAAATTGATTGATAGCAACTTGGTCTTCCTTTACAAGGACATCCTAGAACCGCCTATTAAGTTTGGCTATATATGTATAAGTACTATGTAACATTCGTTAGACAACCATTTTGGTCGAATATCATAAATAAAATTGTAAAACTCAGACGTATTTATTGCAACGAACGATCGAAACAGCGCAGCTCTAAAATGTAGCTGTGAACCAATTTATGTCCGGTTACTCATCCTCTCCCGATATGTACAGAACGAAACACGAACATTACGAATATCCGTAATTGGATCGGAAAATGTTTTGTGATGCATCATCTTCGGCTTTCTCGATCGATGGGCATTTTCAGAATATGGGACCCCCCAATTGGCGAAAGTTGTTAACAAAACTTAACTCGCTGTCAGTTTTGTGACGACAATTAAGTCTTTAATATACTTTTTTCACATTCTGAATGTAGATAGATTATCGCTCAAAGTTTATGTAATTAACACAAAAACAATATTTTTATAGAAATTTCATGCTTTCATTATCGTTACAAAACTGACAGTGAGTTAATTTTTGTTAACAACTTAGGTTAATTGGGGGGTCCCAAATTCTGAAAATGCCCCGATGTACGAATATGGCTACCTGAATAAATCTCTACTCGGATTGCATATTCCATAATTTGAAATCGGATATAACCCTTTATCTTTAGATGCAGATAAATTACTTCGGTCATAGGTAGAAAGTTGGGAGGTCAGATGGCAGTCGCTTTCGTAAAACTAGTGCCTACGCCAAATCTTGGGATTAGTTGTCAAATGCCGAGATAACGCAAGGGGGATGATTATGATGATAGGTAGAAAGTATGAAGATTTGTTTCTATGTCATAAATCATTCATTTTCCTACAAATATCAATTGGTCTAAATGAAGGAAACGTTTCTACTAGTTCCTAGAAAAACGTGAAAACGATAAGGTTATTCTTTCCGCCATTCTAATGCGTTTCTTTGTCACTTAGGTATAAAGACTGTGCATATTTAACGCTCAGCCATCAACAGACTATGGAAAAGTAATCACAAAACCATCAGAAGTCATCTCTTAAAATAGTACATAGCATTTTACAACGTGTATTTTTTCCAAATTACCTTTTTCAATATGTTGTATTGCGAAATGCCATATTATCAAGAATCAAAATGTACGAAGTTTGCAATGAAATTTCGGAAAGCTTGGCCACTTTCGCCAGTTTTCACTAAACTGTCCCTAAATCACAAACTACAGTCAACAAAGTAGGATGTTTTCCCAAACTCACATTTGCACTGTAATGCGTTTTTTTAGGGTTCCGTAGTCAACTAGGAACCCTTATAGTTTCGCCATGTCTGTCTGTCCGTCCGTCCGTCCGTCCGTCCGTCCGTCCGTCCGCGGATAATCTCAGTAACCGTTAGCACTAGAAAGCTGAAATTTGGTACTAATATGTATATCAATCACGCCAACAAAGTGCAAAAATAAAAAATGGAAAAAAATGTTTTATTAGGGTACCCCCCCTATATGTAAAGTGGGGGCTGTCATTTTTTTTCATTCCAACCCCAACATGTGATATATTGTTGGATAGGTATTTAAAAATGAATAAGGGTTTACTAAGATCGTTTTTTGGTAATATTAATATTTTCGGAAATAATCGCTCTTCAAGGAAAAAAAAGTGCGTCCCCCCCCCTCTAACTTTTGAACCATATGTTTAAAAAATATGAAAAAAATCACAAAAGTAGAACTTTATAAAGACTTTCTAGGAAAATTGTTTTGAACTTGATAGGTTCAGTAGTTTTTGAGAAAAATACGGAAAACTACGGAACCCTACACTGAGCGTGGCCCGACACGCTCTTGACCGTTTTTTTCACATTTCTTCATACGAAGTGTAAATGCGCCATCAGCATAGTTTTCGCTTAATGCGTCCTGTGCTTGACAGAGACAGAGCTACACTTATGTTTTTACCCACCCCCTCTTTACCCCCTTTTTAATGTGAACATTTACAGCAGACTGATGAATATATCTCATATGATATGACGGAATTAGTGTCCTTTCACAAAACCTGGTCTACTAGGGAACAAATAAAATTATTGAATATTTTTTGATTTGTTGTTTTTCAAGTAGTCACACTACTCTATATGTAAATTGTAATAGATATCATACAAGAAAGAAAAAACGACAAGGCCCACTGATGGGCTATCCGGAAATCGAACCCGGGTCTTCTGCTTACGCGGCTAACGTCATTACCACTAGACCACCCTCCCGCCGCGGTATCTCTGATAAGAGATAACATGCACTAGAGAAATTTCGTCGGGTACAGTCAAGTGCAAAAATACGTATCGATTTTATCCGCTCAAAAACATGTACCGAGACCTTATTCCGCCGATATAAAGTGCTATGGGACATATTTTTGATAAGTTGTACGCACCCATATTTTTACACTTGACTGTACCACGGCGGGCGGGTGGTCTAGTGGTCATGACGTTAGCCGCGTAAGCTGAAGACCCAGGTTCTATTCCCGTCTCGGTCACCAGTGGGCCTTGTCGTTTTTTCTTTCGTGTATGATATCTATTCACTTTATAAAACTGGTTACTGTAAGGTCATTTACCTGAGTCGGTCAATAGTCTTCGATTTTTAAGGCTTTTCTACTGCAATAAATAACTCTGATAGGTCGTAGTTCGTAGTACTACTTCAAAAACGCTGCCTCATGCTATATCGAAGAATCGTAAATTGAATTTAACTGTACGTACGCATTGTAATGTATATTTCAATGTTATTTGCTAACGGAACTGTATTTTTGCTTGTCATCGGAGACGTTAAACCTATTACAATAAGAGTTTTGTATGATTCACGGTTATTTTCATTACACTTATATTGACCGGGATATAGACCGTGATTACCTTTTTGACTTTTGTCGAGCTCCCGATATTTCGACGCAGTTGCATGCATCATGATCACGGAAAAGTGAAGAAGGCGGGTGGATATCAATCAGTTGCGTAGACAGCGCGCGATCTACCCTCCTGCAATGGCGTCGAAATAATTATCGGGAGCTCGACAAAAACCGGCCAAGAGCGTGTCGGGCCACGCTCAGTGTAGGGTTCCGTAGTTTTCTGTATTTTTCTCAAAAACTACTGAACCTATCAAGTTCAAAACAATTTTCCTAGAAAGTATTTATAAAGTTCTACCTTTGTGATTTTTTTCATATTTTTTAAACATATGGTTCAAAAGTTAGAGGGGGGGGACGCACTTTTTTTTCCTTTAGGAGCGATTATTTCCGAAAATGTTAATATTATCAAAAAACGATCTTAGTAAACCCTTATTCATTTTTTAATACCTATCCAACAATATATCACACGTTGGGGTTGGAATGAAAAAATATCAGCCCCCACTTTACATGTAGGGGGGTACCCTAATAAAACATTTTTTTCCATTTTTTATTTTTGCACTTTGTTGACGTGATTGATATACATATTGGTACCAAATTTCAGCTTTATAGTGCTTACGGTTACTGAGATTATCCGCGGACGGACGGACGGACGGACGGACGGACGGACGGACGGACGGACGGACGGACGGACGGACGGACGGACGGACGGACGGACGGACGGACGGACGGACAGACAGACATGGCGAAACTATAAGGGTTCCTAGTTGACTACGGAACCCTAAAAAGGTAATCACGGTCTATATTATCCCGGTCAGTATAAGTCGTTAAACCTACCTTAATGGGTAAAGTAAAGTGGGTGAAAAGTAATGTTAAGTCCACACGCTGAAAAAAATCAGACCACTCCTGAATTACAAGGATTAATCTCGTGCTGAAATGAAAAACGTTGACCTGATTTTTACATTGCGTCATGTTTGTGGAGGTGAGGTTTATTTCCAACTTTACATGATAAAAATTACAGGATTGAGGGCGGAACAGATCTTTTTATGTCGGCTAAAATAAACTTTTGCGTGAGCAAATATAGGCTAAAGACACAAAGTCAAGTAAAGGCGGTTTTAGGAGATATTTTTAAAAAGGACATCTAAGCAGTTTAAGCTATATATACAAAATATCTAAAACTAGCTTTTGCCTGCGGCTTCGCTCGCTTTAGAAAGAGACAAAAAGTAGCCTATGTCACTCTCCATCCCTTCAGTTATATCTCCACTTAAAAAATTACGTCAATTCGTCGCTCCGTTTTGCCGTGAAAGACGGACAAACAAACAGACACACACACTTTCCCATTTATACTAATAATTAGTATGGATATGGATAATACCTACGCTTTTAAGTGTTAGTTAACAACGTAGGAGATATACATACATTATTACATACACACATTTCCTTTTCAATCCATATAAAATGAAACATTCACGTCGACCTTTTTCTCCTTTCGAGTACGTTTCTCGGAATAACATGTCTATTTAAAGCGGCTGAATACTTATATTCTTGCAGATCTTTAAAGTGATTTGGCATTTAAGATTGACAAATTTGTATTATATTTAAAATTTAAAAAAAACCCCGACCAGGCGACCACGACATAGTAGACCGATTTTCATGAAACATGACTAAGAACACTCCCGACTGATTCAAATTTCAGACAAAAAAAAACATATTAAATCGGTTCATCCGTTCGGGAGCCACGATGCCACAGACAGACACACACACAGACAGACAGACAGACAGACAAACAAACAGACAGACAGGCAGACACGTCAAACTTATAACACCCCGTCGTTTTTGCGTCGGGGGTTAAAAATTATGTATTTTGTGATTATAATAACAAAATGCTTTAAAATCGGAGTCAAATCAAAGTAACTACGCTAGTCACAATTGTTTTTATTAAAATATGACCTATAAACAGAGATCGGACGGATTTGCGACATTCTTAGTGACTTACGTCATTTTAATGACTTTTAGTATGAAATGACGCACAAAAGTCCGATCTCTGCCTATAAATCATATAATTAATGACATTCCCGCACTTTAGCTCTCATCAGTGCAAAATCAGCCTACACTGACTCAATGATAAGAAAAATATCCGTCACAGTCACAGCCTTAGGCACTGGTCCCACCGCGAGCTAGTAAACTATGAGCTACCGGCTATAAACACGAACAAAAGATAATCACTCCCTTGTAAATAAAAGAGACACGGCGATGTTTATAGTTACTCGCCCAGCGGTGAGCTATCAAAATCGCCGTGTCTCTTTTATTTGCACGGGAGTGATTATCTTTTGCTCGTTTTTATAGTCGATAGCTCATAGCTTAGTAGCTCGCGGTGGGACCAGTGCCTTATTTGTAGAGCCAGTAAAGTATGTCATTGTAATATTTGTGTCCTTCGAAAAGTAACATGTTGCAGGCGACTGTACCAAGCAGGACATTACCCTCACATTAGAAGTACCTAGAATGTTCTACAACATACTAGAATATCATCGAAAACAATTAACTTAAGAAAGGAAATGTATAGAGTTTTGTAGAGTGTGTCATTACTTTTGTGCCAACCCAATAGATAGCCTAGATACATAGTATGTTTACTTAAATTGTATTCTAAATAGAGACAAGTTCACGAAACGCTATAAGTTTATCTGCATACTGAATGATGTCACCGGTTGTCGACCCCTGCTTGCGCCGGCGACTACGCTTCACCAATATTTATCTCAATGTTCAAATTTACCAGTATAAGGTTGGTCTCTGATAATCAGCAGTTTGTATGGAAGTGGGGTCCAAATTATTATGGTCAGTTCGTAGATAAAGTGGTGATTATGCATACCGAGTAGATCTCAATAAAGGCGCCGGCGATTTTGACGTGAAAAATTAAAAATATTTATTTTTAAGTAGGCATATTACAATGCGCATATGAACGTCAAATAAAGCTACGCCGGCTCTAACCCTACGCCTCAGCCTTGAGAAGATTTCAGTCCCCCCTTCGTTGGAGGGGGGTACCCACTATGGGACCGGCAAGAAACTCGGCAAGAAATTAATCATATAGTTGTATACGCGGTGTGGGTACTATGCTAAGTTAGCTTGATCTAATTCTATTTCAAGGAGTCGTGTAAAAATGTAAATTAATATTGTCTTCGGTTACCGCGATAGTTACTCATGAAATAAAACTATGGAAACGGATTAAATCGCGTATAATGAATTTGAAATACATCCCGACGTTTCGAACTCTCCGATCCGCGATTTAATCCGTTTCCATAGTTTTATTTCAAAAATGTAAATTGTTTTTTCACCCCTGATTGAATATGTAGAATCTCTAAAATGCGATATGGTGTTTTTAAACAACATGTATCATTTATAGTTTAGTTTAGTTTATTTATTTCATAATGGTAAATTACAGTATAAATTATTCTACGTTAACCTATATGAATTTACATTATGATCGTCAATTATAATAATTTGGCATGCAAAGATACAATAATATAACGTCAATAATACTCAAAAACAATAGAAATTATTAAATTAACAATTTGTAAATGTGGTTTTCAAAACCACCGTCATTAAAAACTAAATAAATAATATAGCACAAGTCAAATTAAAAGTCTAATAGTTAGGTATCTCATAATGATCGTCATATTAAAATGAAATTATGAGCAATTGGTAATAATAATAGTTCAAAATGTCAGGTAAATTATTACAATTTTAATTCCATATATTCATCTACCGAATATAATGGATTTTTCAATAAAAAGTTCCTCAGTTGAAGTTCAAATGCTTCGTCAGAGATTTCAGTTCTTAATTCGGCGGGTAGGCGTTCGTAATAGGTAGGGCCTATCACTCGTGGATTCTTGCATGAAAGTGCCATGCGACGCGGCACTGTTCGCAGTCTTCCCGTCGATCTTATCTGTTTGCCTATAACTTCGACACGTTTGAACGTAGACAAGTTTCTTCTTACGAACATCAAAACTTGAAATATGTATAGGGAAAAGTGCGTCATTATGGAATACTTTTTAAAGAGTTCTTTGCAGTGGCACCTTTGTTCAACCCCAGCCAGTAAACGGATGGCACGTTTTTGGAGAATCAATACTCTCTTGGCATCTGTTGAATTTCCCCAAATCAGTGTACCGTATGACATCAAGGAGTGAAAGTGTGAAAAATAGACGTTTTTAAGCGACTTCCTTGATATCAAAGGTTGTAGTTTTTTCAACGCAAATATAGAACTACTCAACCTATTACAAAGCTGATCGACATGGCACTTCCAATTCAGATTCGAGTCAAGTATAAAACCCAGAAACTTTACTTCGTTACATAACGGCATTGGGCAGCTACTGATACATGGCGGTACCGTGGTGTTGCGGCCCGAGAACATCATGACATTGGATTTTGTTATGTTTAACAGTAGGCCATTTGATGAAAACCATGTCTGTAATTGGTCACAAGCTTCATTTATTCCCTCGGCCAACTGCGCGTGTGTTTTTGCCTTAACAACTACAGTGGTGTCGTCTGCAAATAACACTGAGAGTCCATTTGTGATGGCAGAGGGTAAGTCATTCACAAACAATAAAAATAGCGTATTTCCGGCCGCCGACCCTTGAGGAATGCCTAAATTAATGTAGCCAGTCTCTGAAACATGCCTCTGGCCATTTAGTGGCATCTTAACTACTTGTTGACGGTCAGACAAGAATGATGCAAGCAATTTATGTGCGGAACCATTTATGCCATACATTGTTAATTTATTTAAAAGTAGTTTATGACTAATGATGTCGAAAGCCTTAGACAAATCGCACAGTATGGCAGCCATCTTGTACTTATCATCTAATCCAGTCAAAATGCTGTGTTGTTACTGTCTGAACAGTATAGTGTTGTGTTGTTACTGTCTGAACAGTAGGCTACGCGGGTTTCCTACTAGTTAAATCAGCTTCTTTTTAAGAACTGTCAAAACGATTTGCTAATATGGAATTACTATGAAATACTGAGGAGTGACGTCACGGTCAATTCATTTACTTTATATCTTTTTCTTTGTCTTATTAAGTAGAAATTATGTTTAAACATCCATAGTTATCTTCTAATTATGTGGTGCTTTATTTTGAAATATTTTATTCTAAGTATCTTAGGAAACTAGCCTTTTTGTTTATTGTTGAGTTGACTACTTTAGACACAGGCAATCAAGCTCAATAAATATACAAACTAATCTAGATCCCCACAACGTGCATAACAACCTATAATCAGAGCTCAGTTTATACTAGTCTTCGATAAAACGGTAAATAAGATTTGTGAAGATACGTTTCTTCGAACCTGCTAGACGGGATGTTCCCTTTTGTACGAGACAGTCTCAGGAGACGGGATGCCAGAGATCGTGCGAACTTGAGAAATAATATAGATATAGGATAACCTTTTTGTGTTGGACGCTACAGGGAATATTGCTTTTATTTTTGTATTTAAGGGGCTCCACACGGTTTTCATCGATTTTTGACGACTTTTGAGTTGAAACTCCTAAATTTGCACCCTATATTTAGGTAAAATCGACAGACTCTGAACTTTAACCTCTTTAAAATGAATTTATTGTATTTTGAGAAATGGTTAATTCAAATCTCCTACTTGTGCAAGTTTTCCCGCCCTACTATTCCATCGTACCTATTTAATCCCTAATTCACTTTTATATCCCCAAAACAGGAAGTATTAATTGCTCAAATATCCGATACGAATCCGATTGTGAAATCGGCACGTGTGTGAAGTAATCGAAATCGGATACGTTTGGTCAGGTTACAGTGAATCACATTATGGTATAATGGGTTTGCGTTTGGTGTTCGGTGTCCTAGATAGGTTGCGAAATGTGGTAGTAAATTAATAAATATTTAGTCGGGATTAAACCGACATCGACAGGGTGTTTAGCCAAGATGACAATGTGCATGGACAAATGTCAGGTGAAAATAATCAATGGAATCAGGCAGGTACTTTGCGGAAATCCTTGCTAGTAAAAATAAAAAGATTTAATTAGATGAAATAAAACTATGGAAACAGATTAAATCGCGTATAATGAACCACCACGTTGCTGCAAGTTGACCACGAATGCTGTAAAGTGTTCAAAACGTCGGGATGAATTGTAAATTCATTATACGCGATGTAATCCGTTTCCATGGTTTTATTTCATGAGTAACTATCGCGGTAACCGAAGACAATATTTAATTAGATCTTTTCAATTTGATAAGTAACCTATCTGGGAGTACATACTGTAGGTAATTTCTGTACTATATGAAGCACATAAGAACTGTATTTTCACTAGTAACATTTCTATTGATATTCTTTATAAAGTGTAATTCATTGCTTCTTATAGTAAACACATTCATAAACTCTAGACGAACTCAAAATGTAATAATCACATGAAATCAAAATATCTCGCGAAATTTTGTTACGTTGTTGTTGTTACAAATCTTCGTCTGAATTACAAATTACATTCGTGTAATGTAGTAGTATTTTCCATACAAGTAAGTACAACAAATCAAACCATGTTGATCCGGCACCAGAATCCAGGGAATAATTACGAATCCCGGCTTTTATGGTAGGAACCAGTTCTTGCAGTCTTACTGTTCTTATGGTGAACCAATTAACTTTTTTTAGTTTCGGAGATCCAAGCGAGCGCTGCCGGCGTCATGCGGAACGGTGCGCAGTGAATGCATAGCATATATAGACGGCGGCGTAACATCAGAAAACCGAAAGATTTTAAGACGATACGGTAGGGGTCAATTTTCCATACAAAGTGAATACAAACGCTCTCGACTATTTCCTCTCTGGTTTTTGAAGATAGAGCAATGTTTTTTTCAACACAGATTGTTATTATTTTTATCTGTGTCGGACCGTTTTGATTTTTTTGACATTCTGCTTTTTAAAGATTCTAGATCCAATCAAAAATTTCCAAAAACGGCCTTTTTCATTGTGGCGCAAAAAAAGGTGTGGTACTCAAGATTGGTAACAATTAACCAAAAAAGCTAAACGGTCCGACATAGATTATTTCATTGTTATTCAGATTTTCAAAATTCGTTCCGATTGATTAGTTTTGAAGGAGGAAATAGTCGAGAGCGGAACCTCGATTTTAAAGATTTTTTTGAAATATCGGTTGACTGAGTTGTTCTTAATGGACAATTTTTTTCGATAAATATAGTTAATAACACTTGTATAATGGGGCTCCTTTCCATTTTAGCATTTTCGCTACCGTATCCTCTTAACTACGCATTTCTGAGGGCAAAATAAAGATAAAATGTTATGGCGTCAAGCAAATTTCGTCAAAATTTTTTTTTTGTTTCTTTTGGATGTATTTTCACATAAAAAGTAAATGTTTTCGTAAAACTGGCACTTTAAATAAAAAAATTATCAGATCTGTCCATGCATGAATGGCAAGAAAAGGCACTAATATTTCAGCTAAATTTTTATAGTACTTATGTTCAATATTGGAATTTATTGGACCAAGGACCAAGTACCTACACTGAGTAAGTATATAGTTCCATTGCCATAAATTTTAGCGAACAGTTTCCCTACGCTGACAGGTTTGGTGCAACTGCCCTACAGTCCCTACACCTACAACAGTAAAAGCATTAGCAAATAGCAACTGGTGCCTAAGTTTAAACATTCCCGATGCTTGCAAAGTCTAAGAGACTACCACCATTCACAACTAATAATCGAACTTCCTCACGACTATTCTCAATAGACAATAGAATAAAAACAAGACAAGCATTTCTCATAGACACACTCAAGCCTGTATTCCCAAAAGCGGTACGCAGAGCACATGAAACTGATCAAGCTTTAAGCCCACAATCGTCTTCTAGAGAAATTCTTAACCAGTGAGTCCCCAGACGAGTTATGTATGTACAGTGGGCTGCAAAATTGCATGGAGACATGATGAATTAAGTCATTGGTGAAGCGCTGGTAGCCTAGCGGTAAGTACGTGCGACTTTCGTTCCGGAGGTCGCGGGTTCGAACCCCGGCTCGCACCAATGAAATTTTTCGTAATTTATGTGCGAAATGTCATTTGATATTTGCCAGTCGCTTTTCGGTGAAGGAAAACATCGTGAGGAAACCGGACTAATTCCAATAAGGTCTAGTTTACCCTTCGGATTGGAAGGTCAGATGGCAGTCGCTTTCGTAAAAATTAGTGCCTCCGTCACATTCTTGGGATTAGTTGTCAAAGCGGACCCCAGGCCCCATGAGCCGTGGCAAATGCCGGGATAACGCAAGGAGGATGATGATGAGACCCCAGACGAGTTATGTATGTACAGTGAGCTGCAAAATTGCATGGAGACATGATGAATTAAGTCATTGGTGAATTCGCCATGCACTTATGCAGTGCACTGTACTTATAGGTGTTCAATATAAATGGCAAAAGAATATCTGTAAGCGTTGGCAATAATCCCGGCTCTCTTTTGTTTGTTTACAAGTGCCGCGGTGAAGGGACGCAGGTATGCGCCGGCGCTGCGGGGCAAGAGTGGGGGAGGGGGGTAGCGACAGCTGCGTGCAAGTGTTACCAGGATAGACTGCTAAAATTTATACAAAATTTCACGAAAATACCAGCTGTTTAATGACCACATGGCGCTAAAGAAACTTGTTACATGAGTAATATTTTGTTTACAAGTGCCGCGGTGAAGGAGTGGGGAATCGACAGCTGCGTACGAGTGTTGCCAAGATGAAATACTAAATGTTGGGGATATTACCAGGTTGATGATGAAAACTATTACTTGTACCATCACATTTACTTTATTCACTTATAACAAACATATTAACAACCAATTTACAATAAATAATTCAAGACTTCTTCACTACTACTCGTCTGTACTCGAACTGGCCCCCGTCACTGCTTGTCCGCCATTTTTATAACATTCCAACATGGCGGAAACCCAGTGACTACTATTAGTCAATTGATATTCTTTAATACTTTCATCATAAATGACAGTAAGATAAATCAAAATAAGGCATTAATAAATAATTACTCTAACAGCTCGGCCATCCTGTTCGAGGCGAGACCCTTCGCCAAAACTTAATGTGAAATAATTCAAAAGAAAGACAATATCAGTTTATACAAGAAAAAGATTATAAAAGTGTAGTATAATATGCATTTGAAATAATTCTTAAACAATAGAAACACAAAACATCACTTCACTTCATACCGATACCTTTACCACATAATTACGATATCCTATAAAATGGATTTTTAAATATTTCCATAAATCTTATCAAGAAATATAGGCCCGTGAAAAATAAGTATATGAATAACATTAACTTCGATACAATTAAATTAATTACATCTAATTAAATTCATTACATCCAATTGAATTCATTACATCTAATTAAATTATGATAAATAAATTAATTTCACAAGTTATAAACATATTTAAGTAAACAATGCAACACTTCACTTCACACTTCACTCGCGAAACAAGCAAAAAGAACACATTTACACGGTTTTATGACATCACCACCTCATCACACGATTGAATGAAATTCCCGTGCCGCCACGGGCTTTGGCAACATGATGTACCCGTCCGCTGCAACAGCATCATGGGCCACCCAAGCTCTGTCAGCCTGGATAGTGCTGCCGATGCTGCTCATCACGGACGCCGGACATTGCGCCGCCAGACGCAAGCTCGCATACCATGCAAGCGTATGAGGACCCACGGTGGACGATCGAAACAGAGGTATCTTTACCCTGACCCTCTCACCTGGGCACTCCTGGGTCGGAAGTGAATCTACACCCCGACCCTCTCAACTGGGCACTCCTGGGTGGTAAACGAATACCAGACCCTGGCCCTTTCACCTGGACGCTCCTCGGTCCTTGATCTGAAACTTGCAACACTTTCTTTAGGAACATAATTTCGACTGTCTTCGAAATTATGGTAAAACGATTATGGTTCGGTAATCAATTCAATAAGTCATAATGTATCGATAGTCGTTATGATTAATTAAATTATTGTCATCGCCTATTAATATATCTACTGTTTATATATACTGAGTAATTATATTCAAGATTTTTCAGATGTATATATCATACACATTTATCTATGAAAGGGAAACTAGTCGTTAGTAACGATTTTATTTTAAATCTAATAGGTCTCTTCATAACCGATACAAAGTTTAAGTACTTCACTTTTAATATTTTACGAGCTAAACCTGCTAGGTAATAAGTTTTATATGTTATCAATAAAGTCTCTTTTTTGTTACTTTATTCTTGATCACCTAAGACTATAAAACATGTAAAGAACTGGATACACGTATTACACGTAGCCAAAAGATAAATATGTAATTATTGCTGTACTGCTTTATCCAATCAAAAGTCGCAAATAATATACATTCTGATATTAAGGCACAGTCATTTATGTTGTACTTTTATATTAATGTTTCATGTATTTATAAAGGTTGAAATGAAAGTCTTTCACGTTCATCAACGTGCTTAAATGTTATGCACGTATATCCACGCGCTTTGAATCTCGCACGTTCATCCACGCGCTTTAAATCTCGCACGTTCATCCACGCGCTCTAAATCCCGCACGTCCATCCGCGTGCGTCAACCATTTATTCCACAAGATACGATTCATTGTGCAATACCCTGGCTCAAGTCATTATTTTATACTGGGGCCAAAATACTCGAGTTTACGCGTACATATGACTCTATGACCTACATATGACTGACTCTACATATGACTGACTACATATGACTGACTCTACATATGACTGACTCTACATATGACTGACTCTACATATGACTGACTCTACATATGACTGACTCTACATATGACTGACTCTACATATGACTGACTCTACATATGACTGACTCTACATATGACTGACTCTACATATGACTGACTCTACATATGACTGACTCTACATATGACTGACTCTACATATGACTGACTCTACATATGACTGACTCTACATATGACTGACTCTACATATGACTGACTCTACATATGACTGACTCTACATATGACTGACTCTACATATGACTCTACATATGGCTCTACATATGACTCTACATATGACTCTACATATGACTCTACATATGACTACATATGACTCTACATATGACTCTACATATGACTCTACATATGACTCTACATATGACTCTACATATGACTCTACATATGACTCTACATATGACTCTACATATGACTCTACATATGACTCTACATATGACTCTACATATGACTCTACATATGACTCTACATATGACTCTACATATGACTCTACATATGACTCTACATATGACTCTACATATGACTCTACATATGACTCTACATATGACTCTACATATGACTACATGTGACCATCACCCATGTCATGTCACATGCACCATAATATATAAGCATACTCCTGCCCACCATGACCTACGGTGCCGAAACATGGACGCTCACTAAAAAGGCTGTGCATAAGATCCGAGTTGCACAGAGAGCCATGGAGCGCGCCATGCTCGGTATCAAGATTCAAGATCGGGTGAGGAATGCCGAGATCCGTCGTCGCACCAAGGTGCTAGACGTGGGTTTCGTCATTACCAAACTAAAATGGAGTTGGGCGGGACATGTTGCTAGGCAGAGTGATGGCAGATGGACTAAAATGTTAACAGAATGGTGGCCGCTCACAGATGTAAGAAGCGCTTGGCATCCGTTGGCTCGTTGGGTGGACGACATCCGGAAAATTGCGGGCCACAACTGGATGAGACTAGCTCAGGACCGGGACAAGTGGCGTACTAGAAGAGAGGCCTATGCTCAGCAGTGGGCGATAAAGGGCTGATATGATGATGATGATGATATAAGCATATCAAGATTGAATCGTTATTCTTAAGAAGCAAACAGATATTACTTTATTTACTAATAGTCTGAAACATGTCTTAATGATATTTATTCACACCATAGATGTAATTTTTCGATTTCCCATCGAATTATCACTCATGATCACCATGGTAAAATGCGAAGAATTTTGTTTTATACGTTACTTTGATTAAATAATTCTGCCATCACTGGCCATTATAAAATAGTATTCATAAATGTGGTAGCATACCGTCAACAATCAAAATGAGATCAATCAGTCCAATTCGTGAAATAAAACGTTGAAAAACAACACATTACAATTCGTTGAGTTTTAAAACTTTAAAACGCTAAACATTTTTATAACGAGTTATCATAAAATATCTGAAGATGATTAGAGATACAACTTACTCTCCATTATTCATACCAGGGATTGGCAACCTTATTATCAAAGTTGTTTATTTAAATTCAGTACTTAACAGAATTAAACTACCCACAATTGCACAACTTCAATTTTAACGGTTAATATAATATGTTAAATTCACTATTAAATATGTATTTGCAAATGAACAGGAATCGTTTTTGTTCAAAATCGTACTTAAAGCATTAAATATCAAAATTAAGAACTGCATTATAATTCTCAGTTTGAATTGAGATCAACTTTTCATAAGTATACATAATTTTTACCAATCTTGTGTTACCGGACACGAGGGATTAAATTATTGAAGTACTTTATGAGAACATATTTTACACAGCGTATTTCATTCAGCATGAATGTTTAATTGTTTATCTGATCTGTATAACTTGATAAGCTCGAATATGTATAATTATATTATAATAACAGAATACAACAGCAGGACAATTGCCTCGTTGGAATAAATTACACCACTTTTCGGAAACAACATAAAATGGCTTGTGTTTAACAACTCGAGGCATCGTTAAATAAAGCAGTCGTTTAATCAGAACTTTATTTCTATTGATAAGATACAAATTTACTTTACTCATAATTCCACGATTTCCTTATGCCAATTAATTTATGAAATTTTACTGTCACAAACTGAATGACGTATCATATGACGGCGCTTATTGTGTATCCAGAATATACTAGTCATATAGTTATCAGATTTATGTGTTTCAATAACTAATGGGCAATGTAATGTTACACACCTTTTGTAAAAAGATTTTTAGGTACAAAAGTAAGTCATCTTTTAAATAAAACAATAATGAGAGTTCATCAATTTATACTGCCATGAGGGTAGATTATCAAACCAGTTTCAGAACATGAAGTTTAATTTTAAGAAATAAATATAATACATGTCTCACTTACCAAAGCAATTTAAATGCACGTTTCGTTAAATAAATCCGTTACATTATTTTGACTAAAAAAAAAAAAACCTTACACTTGTGCGGCGTGGCAAAAATCTTATCGATTTTTGTTTCGTCCAACTTCTGAACTGTTGGGGATATTACCAGGTTGATGATGAAAACTATTACTTGTACCATCACATTTACTTTATTCACTTATAACAAACATATTAACAACCAATTTACAATAAATAATTCAAGACTTCTTCACTACTACTCGTCTGTACTCGAACTGGCCCCCGTCACTGCTTGTCCGCCATTTTTATAACATTCCAACATGGCGGAAACCCAGTGACTACTATTAGTCAATTGATATTCTTTAATACTTTCATCATAAATGACAGTAAGATAAATCAAAATAAGGCATTAATAAATAATTACTCTAACATAAATTTTATAGAGAAATCTGCTACCTGGTTTACTATTTACCAGTACGAAAATGTGTAATTTAGCTTGTAATGGTAAAAACCAGCTCAAGTTTAAAATAAAATTTACCTTGAAAGTAATGCACGAAACTATATATTATATCTATAAACGTGCGACCGTTCCAAAAAATCCTTGTAAAAATGTCTGTATCTTTTTCTTTTTAAGTCAAGGAGTCAAGTTATCCGGAATTCCGAATTACTTTCATCAAATTAAAAAAAAAAAGTGGATAAAGCTATCCTTACAAAATCCTTAATTGAATCAACAAAATTCCGATTTTCACGAACTACCTGGCAACACTGGACGCCGGCGTTGCGTACACGCACCACTATATTTATATCTATGTTTACAAACTCCGAGGAATAAACCCGGCTCATAAATATATAAACAAATGAACACCTAATTCCCTCGCGATAAGGAGAAGAAATGTATACATGTTAATGAATGCAGGTATGCGAGCTGGAACGTGTTTCGTGTGGTGTTTCGAACGGTTGAACTGAACAAGATGCAATTACGCAAACTTTAGACCTATCTATCATCATTAATCCTCCTTGCGTTATCCCGGCATTCGCCACGGCTCATGGTAGCTTGGGGTCCGCTTTGACAACTAATCCCAAGATTTGGCATAGGTACTAGTTTTACGAAAGCGACTGCCATCTGACCTTCAAACCCGAAGGGTAACTAGGCCTTACGCCGTGTCTTGCGTGGGCGACGGTCGCGCGATCGTCGCCGTCGCGTCTCATCTCATCGCATCGTCTACTTCCATATCGATAAGGTTTGACTTCGTATGCGTCGCATCGCCGTCGCGCGACTGTCGCCCACGCAAGCCACGGCGTTACTGGAATTAATCAGGTTTCCTCACGATGTTTTCCTTCGACGAAAAGCGACTGGCAAATATGACATGACATTTCGCACATACGTTCCGAAAAACTCATTGGTACGAGCCGGGGTTCGAACTCGCGACCTCCGGATTGAAAGTCGCACGCTCTTACCGCTGGGCCACCAGAGCTTTAGACCTATCCATATCCTTGATTATTCCAACTACCAATCCTGTTAGTAGGATTACTAAATATTTTATATAATCTAATCCAAGTCTAGTCAAAGGTAGGTACCTTGTCCTTATTGTACTTATCGAGTAATGAATATTATGATCTTGAGGTAGCGCGAGCCGGCGAAATTCAGCGTTACCAATTTTATTTCATAAAAATAAGTAAAGTTTGTGCGGAAAAAGAAAAGTCGTAGAATGAAAGGAACTTAATACAATCGACGACTAGTGTCTTTCCGCAGTCTCTAAAAAGCTCAAACTACGTTAGATAGTTTAGAATAAGTTGCAAATTAATTCTATGAAATCACAAGCACTTTCATCCACACGATCGTCTATGCAACGCGGATCCAGATTACACACTTCACAGCCTACACGTCTAAGAATCATCCATTCATCCACGATTGCACCACTATTTATTCTCTCTTGTTACAAAGGCTATAATGTTTATGCTACCCAAATGAACAGGCATATGGTCAAATTTTTAACAGCAGACCTAGCCAATATGACAATCGTTGACGCTAGACTCCGATCGAAACGTACGCTCTGTCGCGGCAATACGGAAGAGCGACAGAGATAGCTAACAGTAACCAGTGTCGTAACAGGTCATGGACTATTTAACAAACATCATTATTCATCATAACAGGTGCTACGGAAGTCCCCTGTACCAAGGGTGCATGGACACAGAGGAGACAGCCTCTCACTTGGTGCTGGAGTGCAACGGACTGGGTCCATTACAGGGCAAAATATCACGGATCTCCGAGAGACCTCCCCAAGGTCCTACTCAACATTTAAGGGTCTGGTAGGATTTCTCGAGGAGCTGAGATGGCAGGACTAGCCTTCCTCCCATATCACGCAAAATAGGCGCAAGGCGTTGAGTTGCGGAAAATACAATAGCTGACGATAACGATATTACCGTAAGCGTTAGTGCATTTGGCTACGCTGTTAGACCCAACATTGGTATCTAGTGCCGCCCGCGACCGCTGGCCATGTAGGCGGATTACGACAGACTTGGGAAAGTCTACCTACGGGTTTTAGATTGGTCACCGGATATAGACATACATACAGTTGTAGTCATTTGTATTTTGACTGCGTTTTCATTGTTAACTTGTAACAGCAGGAATGTTGAAACGTAGGAACAGCAAAAAAACATGTTGATCGGAGCAACCAGATCTAAATACGTTAGCGATTCGAAATGTTAGGGTACTGTGTTAAGTACACAGCAAAAAGGAGTGTACAAGTTCCAAGGAGGGTTCGGGTTCCGACTAGGGCTTGCAATATCGGACGGTTTTCAATTCCGGAACTGGTTTTCGAGATTGGACTTCAATTCCGGAATTCCGGAACTAGTTCCGGAATTGAACAGTTTTTTTTGGTTTGGTTTTCTGGTGGATTTTCGATGAAATAATACAATTTTAAACTGAAATTTCTTATAAATCGACGTTTAAGACAATAACTGCGTACCTGAAAGGCATATAACACTGAAATTTTCATTTTAGTAATATTACAGGAAAGCCCATTTTGCGTCAAAATCGGTCTCGCAAGGTATTTCGAACTACAGTTAACGATACAAACGAGGTTTTAGTGCCAGTTTTCTGATAGTGGTCAACGTTAAAGTTATTTTTTTATCCATCGAAATAATTTACAAGAATTGCATAACGTCTTGTTCGCATTACTGTTATAAAAGAAATATTGAATTACCTTTATCAGACTCGAGTAGGGACAAAAGATATCCAAGCGAGCCCAAAAAGACAGACTTTTATGATTTATTCCTAGGTACCTACATGTACCTACACCTTAATTTTTTGTAAAAAAAATAAATCATTCTTTTGCTTCTCAAATCTTTTGATTTTGTGGTATTAATGGTAAATAGACTGGTGGTAATAGACTAAGATAGAGTTTAGTAAAATATGCACACGTCTTTGTGAAAAGTATATAAGTAACTACGACGTTATGCTTGTGAATTAATGTAATACCAAATACTACGATTTGCTTCTGAACTTAAGACTTTATGCCTAAAATATTCAGTGCTATGTGAAAAGAAGTAAAATTTTGAGTTTATGCCGCTTCAATACCGATTAATTTAGATTATTACTGAAATTTAAGTTCGATCTAATAAATTGAGCATAAATAACGCCAATAAAATAATAATATTAATAATGTTATTTATTTATGTTTAATTGTCCTTCAGTATTTGAGCATAACACTCAACTCCCGGCTAGTAATTTTAAATTATCACAAAACAAAACTTTCTACAACAAATATTTAATTATTTACTTTAAAATGATTATAAATTTCACTTATTAGCTAAAACAATTGAGAGCAAAACCAGAAAGTGACAATGGTATAATATTAGCGGGTTAAAACTACACTATCTCGCTCTAACTAGCCTTGGATGCAACCCTTTGGTCATAAAATAGGCACTACCTGAATCCGAGGAGTGTCTAACTTAATGAATTTACATATCTTTTATAGACGCGGTGGTAGTTTTGTAAAATAACCAGGCTGATATTACACGTTTTCGTCCAAAAATATATCTTTTTTCAATTCCGGAATTTTCGAGATTATGTGTTTCAATTCCGGAACTGTAATATCGGAAAAATTGTCCGAAATTCCGGAATTTCGAGATTCCGGAATTCCGGAATGCAAGCCCTAGTTCCGACGACTCAAAGGACAATAGACGGAACTGAATTTAGTATCAAAATGAACAAATCTTAGAAAACATGAGCCTCATCATCTGTGGTTGGCCGTAATATTACTCGTCCACCGGAAATGCTCAAAATGTGCATAATAAATAAACTACCGAATCCCCATCAATTCGTTACTTGTATTGTAACGGAAACGCTAACAGATGTTAATAGAATGGATGTATTAGAAGATTCGTTTCCATTTTATTTCGTTTAGAGGAATTAGGAGGCAGTTCTTAAGAGTTACTGTAAATTAGAAATCTCATAGAATATCTTATACAAATAGTGATAATGAGAAGAGTTACAAAAGGGATTCTTAACTTAAGCATGGACAATCCATACTAATATTATAAATGGGAATGTGTGTGTCTGTTTGTTTGTCCGTCTGTCACGGCAAAACGGAGCGACGAATTGACGTGATTTTTTAAGTGAAGATAGTTGAAGGAATGGAGAGTGCCATAGGCTACTTTTTGTCTCTTTCTAACGCGAGCGTAGTAGCGGGCAAAAGCTAGTTGGACATATTTGACATTTGTAAAGCCAGCAAAATGATAAAAATTGTCATGGTTCAGTGACATCTATCAAGTAGTAAAATTAAGAAACTAAGAATAAGGAGGCACACTCAAAGGTTATGACAGATGGCGCCACCCTATTAGTCCATTGTACAGATAAAGAATTTCATATGTAAGAGTGAGAAGATGATATTTGTTTTCTCTCTCTCACATCAGTCACATATCAATGACAGTGACATGCCTAGACACTTGAGATTGAGAAACGAACATTTCCATTGAGAACGTCAGTTTTCGTAAATCAAGGGAGGTTTGGACTATTGTCCCGGATCTGTAAGTTCACATTTTTGACACATTTGTTTTGAAGTATGTTGCGATGTGGCTAAGACGTATCGTTTCCCAAATCTAACGATTAATTTCGAATTGGTTGAATCGATTAGGCTCTATGTACAAGGAAGCGCTTAAACAAATATACGATTTCTATCAACTTACTGAAATGTCATTTGAATCGAAATTACAGACTATGCCACAGCACTAGTTTAAAAATAAAAATGAATGATAAATGACATAATAAGTAAATCCTGCGTGATAAAATTAATATCGTAAAATACTCACTAATGAAGATCCGCAAAAATGTAACATGTGTAAGATTATGTTTAAAGTAAGAGAAATATTGTTTTTAAGTACATACTTGATTTTTTTTTATATTATTACAGGATTTTATTTAAAATTTCATTAGGTTGCGCGAGTTTACGTATTGTGGACGCTGTCATGTGTCAAAAAGAGGTTCTTACGGCTCTGGGACAATAGCGTACTTACACAAACGCTTGTGATAAAAAAAATACATATAATATTATTTACTGACAAATAAGTGTAAAGACAAAGAGTTCGTTGGTTTTTGGAAATCATGACAATCAGGCAATTTGTGAAATGAACGCATTCAATGTTTTCTTGTACAACGTGAGACTTGTCTTTAGAAACATTGGTTGAATCTATAAATGTCCTATATTAACACAGCTTTCACCATAGTACAGGTATTCTATGGCTTTCGTATAATCTCCAATTAATAGCTATTAACTGATTTAATCGTTTGTTGTATCGTCATTATAGCTTATTAATACAAACCATACATGGTTGGTAACGTACTAATTGATAGTCGTTAAGTTTCAAAGCTCGGCCACACATGCGCGTTTTGAGAGCGTATTAGGCGGAGCGTTAGCGAATTTTGATGAATTATGAATTATGAAAGCTACGCTTTCAAAACGCTTTATGTGTGGCGGAGGCTTCGTTCATGAATAAAAGTATATTAGTCTTACCGCGAACTTAACTTTTACACTGTACAAGTCTACAGTCAAGATAGTCAATAGAGTTGTGGACAAAGTGTCAAAAATATGTTATTTGGTCTTCTTCCTCCATTCCTCTCTATCAGCCGTCAATTCCATATTAATACCTTTCACTCTCATATCATTGGTCACACATTCCATCCATCTTTTAGGCCTTCCAATACCCTTGTATCCATCCACCTTCATATTTACCACTCGTTTTATAACATTGCTTTCATCCCTCCGCAATACATGCCCATACCATGCTAATCTACTTCCTCTCACCTCTATCACTGGCGCTACTCTCAGGCTTCCTCTTATACACTCATTCCGAAGCCTATCCAGTCTTGTCACACCACACATCCATCGCAACATTCTCATTACATTCACATGCAGTCTTCTCTCATCCTTCTTCTTGATAGCCCAGCATTCACTTCCATACAAGATGTGACTTCACTCACCCTAAGCAGCAAAGTCCCTGTATTCCCGTGTCCTGTGTCCTAATTATTACTTCGGCTAGGCCGACTGGTTGGCTCGTTAGCAATGTTTTAAGCTTTGTGAATTGCCATTATAAACAGTTATGGCCGCCGCTGGTCCGTCCGCTCATTAAAACATCATTTCGCAGATTTAAAGCCGATATGCGTCCAGGTAAAAAGGGCCTTGTATATTTTTAGTTCATTTCATGAAAATATGGACCTAATGAGTTTTCCTCCACCAATCATGCGTGGGCAAGAATAAATGTATACTTATCCTTCTTTAAATTAATTGAAACTTTCATGATTTTTACTTTGTATTATTTACGGAAACAGGAGTCAATCGCGTAGGTATACCTATTACGGCTATTATGTAAGCTTTAAAGATACCTCCGACGTTTCCAGGTCGATCTTGTCCGCGTATACCTCCTTGCATGTATATAGAATGTCTAAAATTGACATCATCTTTTAGAAGCACGATTTTTTTCGAACTATTTGCACTTGATTTTAGTTATCAATGTGCATACTGGCAGAAATGTTACTAAGGCATAGATATACCATTACAGTGTGACCAAAAAGAGGAAAAAATGAAAAAGTGGCAACATAGTAGTGTCAACCCGTTTTCTCACACATTGATTTGAAAGAGATGACACTACAATGTCGCCACTACTTTCTACTATTTTAGGTCAGACTCTACAGTAATCATTCGTTTTCAACTTGCAGTATTTTCCGCTTCCATTTTACAAATTAATGACTTGATTCCGGACGGGATCCTCAAACCATCCTATTTAAACTGACATAGAGGTAATTTACTAAATTTAAAGCTCTAAAGCGAGGTATATTTACCCAATGAGTGTTTCGTAATAAATAGCCAATCTGTTTATAGCCCACCTCGTCTAACCGTTGGAAAGAATTCGGCTACATTATCCCACTGCAGAATGCGGGTCAAATTAATGGTAATAGCCCTTTGATCCGCTGACTTTTCTTGTCTTTTTGGAGCCCTATATTAAAGCTCGGCCACACATGCGCGATTTGCGAGTGTAGGGGGAGCGTTAGCGGAGCGTAATGAATGATAGCGGTGCGCGCGACGAACACTAGCGTTGCGCCCAGCGGACGCCGGCGGGAACTAACGAGCGCGGATTGCGAGCGGAACGCCAGCGTTCGTCCGGCGCACCGCTATCATTGCGCTCCGCTAACGCTACGCTATCAAAACGCTTTATGTGTGGCGGAGGCTTTACGCCATAGATAGACTTTCTAATTATTGAGTGTTCTATAAATAAATAGTAAATGATAAACGGTATAGAAGTCGATAGAATAGGTTCAGACCTTGAGAATAGGCAAAGATTTTAGCACATTATTGACTCCGAAAAACTGACCATACGTCTGATCAGTTTTTAGTTAGTTAGAACGTATCTGATATTAGAAGAATAGTTGTTATTGATTAACAACTGCATAAAATTGTCAAAATAACATGACATAATGTGTTCTCTAGCGCGACGTTGGGATTTTACTAGGTACAGTGACTAAAATCTCACCTGATGGAAAGTGCCGTTGCAGTTTAGGATGGAGCATGTTTCCTACAATTCCTGTAGGATCATTTTTAAGCTTGACTTCTGTAGTTATTCTAGTTAACCTAAATCTATTTATAACCTACTTCGTGTAAGAATCTTTCGAAAGAACTCGGAATTCAGCTTCACTACGGAATGCGGGCGAAATTAATAGCCCTTTGATCCGCTGTCTTGTCTGAACCCTGCAATTACGACATCGACTTTCGAAACGGGATGCGAGTTCTATATCTTTCTTCTCTTTCGTTTCTGTGGTACAATTTGACAGTAGTTAGAAAGAGCGCAGTAGAGCGTAGATACACCTACTGTAGGCCGGCAACGCACTACCAAATTCTCTGATGTAGACACTTAGAGCGCAGTAAATGCTAGGGATTTGTCTGATAGTTTGCCTTATAAATCATACAAAAACATTTCGGTTTAGGCTGGATTGGATATGTTCACTAGTTAGCCACGTTGCTGTCCGTGTACATAGATGGCGGAAAAAGAAAGTGGCCAGAAATAGGAGACTGAGACATTTACGATACACGATATCGTCACTACTTTTAAAAAAACTTGTATCTTCGTCTGTCAATGAAAAGAAAATTGTAGTAAGTATGTATGGAATGCATATACACTTACTGCGTTTTAACTTTGAGGAACAGCGTGAGATACGAGATTTTTTAAAAGTAGTGACGATATGTCTATTGGCAACGTGTGTGAAAGAGTGGCACTGACTGCTAGTGCCACAAACACATGTAGCACCTATTCTTAATTGATTTTTTTTAAATTCTTATGGTCATGTCGCTTTGTCGAACATTAATGCTAGCGGCGGCAGCACCAGTTTTTTATCGGACAAGGGACCGTACACACTCAAGAGACGCATGTCGGCCGACGCGGAATGGACGTCAGCGCAACGCCGCCTGAATGTAATTTAAAAAACGTCTCCTCAGTACATTTTGTATAAGAAGGACGCGCAAGGGACGTCGCTTGGCGCGCGCCGCGCCGCCTGGGGGCGCGTCTTACGTATTTCCTATACAAAATGTACTGAGACGTTTTTTAAATTACATTCAGGCGGCGTGGCGCTGACGTCCATTCCGCGTCGGCCGACATGCGTCTCTTGAGTGTGGACGGTCCCTAAGTTTAATGATCGGATCCGTACGACTTTCAAAGACATATGTTGACAAGTTATGGATTCTCGAAACGTACAATAGAAATAACAAATTGGCCCTTTGATCCGCGCAGCTGTCTTCGAAGGAGCTATGCAATTACGCCATCCACTTTCTAAATGGGGTATTGCGAGTTCTATGTATAGAAAAACACAGGTATAGTAAGAAAGGAGATCAGGGCCCATTTCTCAAAACTGAAAGTTACAAGTTACAAGTGGAAGTTTCTTTCCAACTTGTCATATTATGAATGACAAGTTGGAAAGAAATGTCAGAATGTGACGTCAGATTTCACTCGATCGAGCGCGCCAGAATAGCCGCGTTTGAATTGCCCGTAAATTATTTTGGAGCTGTTACATTTATTCTTAGTAATTTAATACTCAAGTAATAAAATCGTATATAAAAAAAAACATCTGTATGTGTTTCTGTGTGGTGACGGGTTAAGAATTTCCCCACCCCCTTTCTTCCCGTGGGTGTCGTAGAAGGCGACTATGGGATATGGGTTAAATTGTGGCGTAGGCGAGAGGCTGGCAACCTGTCACTGCAATGTCACAGTTTCGTTTTCTTTCAACCCCTTTTTTGCCAAGAGTGGCACTGAAGCTTTAGTAGTTTCATGTGTTCTGCCTACCCCTTTATGGGATACAGGCGTGATTGTATGTATGTATGTAAAAAAAACATGTATATTCCCTATTAGCAAAAGCTGAAAAATGAAAACGAAATATTTATTTTTCAAGTACGCATAATGCGCATATGAACGTCAAAATAAAGCTACGCCGGCTCTAACCCTACGCCTTAGCCTCGAGAAGATTTCAGTCCCCCCTCAGTTGGAGGAAGGTATCCACTATGGGACCGGCAAGAAACTCGGCGGGCCACTTATTTTCAAAACATTACATCTTATAATTAACATGCATTAAATAACAACCGGAACGGTGGGCCAAAGTGACGACTGAGTGGTTACCGCAAATTAGCCGGGGCAGAGGACGACCAAAGAAGAGATGGCGGGACGACCTCGACGTATTTTGCAGAGACTGGCAAGAGCGGGCATCAAACCGTGAGGACTGGAGAAAGGAAGGGGAGGCCGTTGCCCAGCAGTGGGACACCATAATAGGCTATTAAAAAAAAAAAAAAAAAAAACAACAGTATTTATACAGATTCAATCCACATTATATTCTCTTTCATCTACTCTCATTTATCTTGTAGAAGCCGTACAGCTTGCTCCACTTTCTAAACGGGATAGTGTTCTGGCTTCTGATTGGTTGCGAGAAAGCGAATACGGTGTAGGTATTGATGTATGTAACAAACCCTATCAATGGCCTTAGCGTCTATTTCAGACGATTTATGGTGCAATGTCCGAGAGACATCGCTTTTGATGACTAAAGAGACCTATGCGAGAGCGACACATTTTGCCACACATCTGACAAGGGAAGCTTGCAACCGATTGCGACGTTTCGCTATGGTGTCTTCTTTCCCTTTTGTCAGCAACCCCTAACAAACCCTATAAGCACAGTATAATAAAGAGTACTATCGTACAGTATGGCCACTCCCGCTCCCCGCTGAAAGTGCCGCCCATCCCCTCTCGGTTACCCTACAGTTACCGCCTGTCAAAAACGCGAACAGTCGACCTGTCATATCTCACTCATACAAGCATGGTACGCGTTCACCTACACGATCTTAGACTGTGTGCTAGGAACGCGCCTCTTTCATATATTTGATCGCCGGTGTCCGAGGTGTGCTATAAGGGTCAAAAAACATAATGAGAACTCTGTAGTCATCAGTTTTTACGTTAGTGGAGGGCGTACATTTAAATAGTACATTACGATACAAGTGCGGCAAAAGGGATGTTCGAAACAAAGGGAGTCACTTTGAAATCGACACAAGTTACGAATTTCTTTTTCGCACGTGTATCGTACGACGTTGAATACAGATTACCCTCTGAAGATTCGACCTGACGCGAAATTAACCACTTTGTCCACTAGTGTGGGCAAAAAGCACCGTCTGTAGTCAAAATGATATTGATTGTGAAAATGTGCCCTCAAACGTTTACTTACTAATATTTTCGGTGATGTTTATTCTTAATAACGTATTCAAAAACGTCAGGGACTTTGAAGAACTCAACGCTTTGGCGTCAAGTGTCAAAGTACAGTTTATATTTCCGATTCAGGCCAAAAGATGGAGCCTCCAACGCGCAAAGCCCCTTCAAAATGACAAAATGAAACGCAAGTTGTTTAGTGAATCAGCAAAGGTTCTCCACCTGTAGCCAACCGGTTAGCTTTGTGCATATACAAACGCACACATTTCATATCCTTTATTAGCATAAGGTTGAGCTATGGTTATACGAACGTCTCATTCACACTCACATGGTCGTAGGCAGAGTGAAAGAGATATACAACGCTGTTTGACGATGGTCAGGTAAAGCTGTTAGCGGCAGCGGTGAGCGGCAGCCATACGTGCGAATGAAAAGTCCCATCGCTGTGTCTCGCTCCAATGTATGGCCGCCGCTCACCGCTGTCGCGCTTAGACCAATGTCGTGGCTGAGCCGTAAAGGTGCGTTTAAACGGCGCGTGTTAGCACGATCTTACGCGAGCCGAGCCGTCCGTGTAGATGCGGCTCGGCTCAATACGAACGCGAGCCTGTGCGTTTACACGGCGCGAGGTAGCACGATCCTACGCGAGCCGAGCCGTCCGTGTAGATACGAACGAAAGCCTATTATATTGTTGCGATTTTTGTGACCGAGATGTTTTGGGTTCCATATTGATGGTTCCTCTTCATATAATTCAATAAAGCTTTGAATCATATCATTGCTCCACTCCATAATTCGAACACATGAAAACGCCGATAAATAAATTTATAGTTTAAAAAACTCTAGAAAAACACGCTTTTATAAATGCACGTAAAAGCCAAAAATAAATTATGGATCGTTCAAGTTGTCTCTATTTCTGGGATGAAGAGTAAACTATGTGCTTTTAATTATAATATTTGATTGTAAAAGCGTGGGGCGCTGCAGTCATGCTGCAAGTCCAGTTAGCGCGCCAATCTGTGTAAACTGCTTCTCGTAATATAGTTTAACTTGGTTTCTCAGCAAGTTATACAAAAAGATTTTCCTGTTACAGCGCCCCACGCTTTTACAATCAAATATTATAATTAAAAGCACAGAGTTTACAAATAGAGACAACTTGAACGATCCATAATTTATTTTTGGCTTTTACGTGCATTTATAAAAGCGTGTTTTTCTAGAGTTTTTTAAACTATAAATTTATTTTATACTTTTTAGTCGCTAATAATGAAATATCTTTAAAATTTAAACATAAATTTATTCCAAGTAGGCGAATTTCGCAAGCCATTTGTAGCTAACACGTATTGCTACTTAATAATAATTAATACCACCTGATGTATTACCAAGCTTATCGCAATAAAGTTTTCATTGATTCATTTAATTTTTATTTTTATTTCAATTTCTATTTTATTGAGCCCACATTCTCTCCATCTCCGCCAGTGTGTCTGTATTGCATGGTGTTTTACCTGTCAGCTTTAGAACAATCTAGCTCTTCTATCTGGAGAGCACTAAGTAATTTTACTCTACTCAGGGCCACATGAGCCTGTCCAACCGCAAAAGTAAGGGACCCTAAATACACCACTGCGTAGTGCCTTGCATCTTGTGCACGGTAGATGCCCAACTTGAAATCACTAGGAGTCAATGCCGGCCAGTGCCGGCCTATGCAATCGATTAGGGTTGTGTGGGTTGGTTGAGCGAATTTGAGTTTCGGCAGGTTTGGGAAGAAATTTTACCATGTAGGGAAAAAATCGCGATCGCGAGCGTAGCGAGCGCGAAATTTTTTTCATAGTGCTGCGCTAATTTGAAGATTAATGCAATACGGAACTTAAGGATTTCATCTTACTCTGTAAGAGGATAGAGACAAAGGGTTGAATTTTCTCAGTCGCACTCTAGTATATTTACGTTGGGTTGAACCTGGATATGGAACGTGGACGCGACATTTTGCTAAGCAACTAAAAGACTAATAGTGGCTCTGGGAACTGTAGACCTTCGCGACATGCGTAGCAGTAGCGTGGCGTGAAATTTTTCGTTGATAAAGCCCACCCCCCACCTTATTTTCGCTCTTAAGGGTCGCAAGAAAACCCACACCCACCTTTTTTATATACTACGTTAATCTTTCTTTTTTTCGGGGGCCGAGCCCCCCTTTATTTACTCTTAAGGGTCACAAGAAAACCCTAACCCAACTTATTTTTAATATTACGTTAATCTTTCTTTTATGCGGGGGGCATCGCCCCCGAGCCCCTCTTACTTTTGCTCTTAAGGGTCACAAGAAAACCCTTAACCAACTTATTTTAAATACTACGTTGATATTTATTTAGGCAATCATGGTCGCGCGATAAATGATAAAACAGCAGGCCGTCCCTATCGATGCCCGATGTTTTATCGTTTATCGCGCGACCATGATTGCCTGGCTGGGCTGCATATTTAAGGGTCACAAAAAGACCCTAACCTGACTTAGTTTAGATATACTGATTCGGTCTTTCCTTTTTCGCTCATAAGGGTCGCAAGAAAACCCTAACCTAGCTTAGGCCTCGCTTCGCTTCGGTCAATAATAGGTTTGTTATAACGTTGAAAACGTAACGTTCGAAGTTCATTACGTGGCCTTTCTCACAAGCGCAAACAGAACTATGATACGATATGCCATCATGGAATGCCAGTGCCTATCTTCGGGCTTCATTATCAGACCTTGAAACCTAATCGTGGTCAAAGTTCATTATAAGACTTTTCTAAGAAACCCAAAAACAGCTATGATAAGAAGTTCCATCATGTAGTTCCAGTTCATATCTTCCGGCTCCAACATCAGACCTTGAAACCTAATCGTAGTCAAAGTTCATTACAATACTTTTCTAAGAAACCCAAAAACAGCTTTGATACGATGTTCCATCATGTAGTTCCAGTTCATATCTTCCGGCTCCATCATCAGACTTTGAAACCTAATCGTAGTCAAAGTTTATTACAAGACTTTTCTAAGAAACCCAAAAACAGCTTTCATACGATGTTCCATCATGTAGTTCCAGTTCATATCTTCCGGCTCCATCATCAGACTTTGAAACCTAATCGTAGTCAAAGTTTATTACAAGACTTTTCTAAGAAACCCAAAAACAGCTTTCATACGATGTTCCATCATGTAGTTCCAGTTCATGTCTTCCGGCTCCATCATCAGATCAGTTCAACAGTACCATATTATTGTATTGTCATCAGAACTGCATACAGTTGGCAATTTTCATTACGCTACGATCCTTGGAAGATGGTTAAATTAGCCTCCGTAGATTCCATTACATAGTTAGTTACATACACGACGACCTAATAAAAGCGTGTTAAAAAACTTAAAAAGTTAAAACTCGACTTCCGTCGTCGCGCGCTTTGTACCATCTGTTTAGACGGCGCGTATTAACACGAGCCGAGCCGAAGACGGCGCGCGCGCCTTTGATCCGTGTCGAACACAGAGAACCTCCTATAGAGTGGCAGTCTTGTATATTTGGTTCGCGATACGAGTCACCAGTGTTTGGGGTGCGAGGAGCGGGCGGGGAATGTGTTAAGCGCGCTGTGATTGGCCGTTTCAAGGACGGCGGGCAGTCGCGCCAGATGAAAAGGGACAGAAGTATGACTGTCCCTCTACTGACGCGTAAGTGGCCAATGTAAGTTGACCTATGCCGGCTCTGAATAAATTATAAATATGACTTATTTGTGGAATGTAATGCCGTCTGTTTTTAAATTTGAGCTTCTTGTTACCTTTCCACACCATTTCACACTACAGGTGGACATCTTTAAGGCATCAAAATACCCTTTTCCAATTTTTTTGTGCGAAAAACACGCGCTGCTTTCGGGTCTGTTACTTGGTCGATACTGATCGGGCACGGCGAGCGCCCGCGCTTATATCAGTGCAAATACTAGGAAGGCTGGCCACCGCGAGTCGTCTTGTAATAGATGTCTATAGGGGTTGGTCTGTGGTGTCGAAAAAACCGACAAGTGATGGATCGCGCGAACTTTGCCGAGCCGAGCCGAGCCGCGCCGAGCGTAGCTGTTTAAACGGCGCGTGGCGCGCCGGATCACGAGCCGAGCTAGGCTCGGCTCGCGTTATCGCGCGCCGTTTAAACGCACCTTAAGTGTCATTAAAAATACAGGTAACTGGCGATAGAGGGTCGCCGAGGTTAAATTTAGACGCGGCTGGATAAGAAAACAGCCTCAATGAATAATTCAAGCGTTTACTCCGAGCATAATGCACAAGAAGTTTGCCTAATTACTCGCTAGATGTCGTTGTGTAGTGTGCGAGAAATCCGACATCGCACTGTTTAAGATTTTTCCTCCTTTGGCCGGCAACACGAACAAAATACTGACTATAAAACATCAAAGTAAATCAAATCCATTCAAAATCATCATTTATAGGTAAATGTTGCCAGTAAGCTTAATACATCAAGTTAAAATTTTTTGAAATTACTTTGCACTCTTGTGGATAAAATGCGATTTTGCTATCTTGTTTCGAATAGCAAACTAAGCCGTCAGTTGGTGTGGTGAAAAGAAATAAAACACAATTCAAACTTTAACTCCAAGGCATGCACTAAGGTCTGTTCTTTAAGCTTAAAAGGTAGAAAGCTGCTGAATACCCCGATAGATGTCACTGTATCGTGTGTGAAAAATCCTACATCGCGCTGTTAAGATTTTTCCCGAAAACATGACCTCTGGCCCGTACAAAATATTATCCATGTAAATACCAGATTAGTAAAGGTTGGGGTTTTCCGTCACGGCTGGATAAGAGGTAGCCTCTATGAATAATTCAAACGTTCACCTCAAGCATAATGCACGTGGGTTGTAGGACGAGCAAGTTGTTACATTTCTCGTTAGATGTCGCTGTGCCATGTGCGAATAATCCTACATCGCGTTATTTTTCCGGCAACGATGACCTTTAGCCGGTAATAAATATTATCCATGTACCAACTAGATGGCGTTAGCGAGTTAGCGGTTGGATAAGAAGCAGTGTTTATGAATAATTCAAACGTTTACTTCAAGTATTATACACGGTTATAGTATGGAGTCCTTTATGCTTAGTTGGAATGTAGTTTAGCTCCGAGCTTATTTCCGAGTTTAGTAAACGTACTGTGATGTGATGTAGGTATGAGAACGCTTTCTGCCACGGCCCATGGGACCCGTTGAGCAACTAATCCCAAGAATTGGCGTTGGCACTAGTTTTTACGAAAGTGATTGACGGATTTAAATCAGAGGAATTAGCCTAATTGAGACAAGTCCAGTTTCGAACTAGAATAGGCACTAGTTTTTACGAAAGCTATTGACTACAGTATAGACCTTCCAAATTAGAGGGGAAATTAGGCCTTACTGGGATAAAGTCCGGGAATACTGATCAGAAATAGAGTAGTACAATATGTAACAGACAGACAGACAGACACAGTCATTTTTGATATAAAATCCAAAAAATAGTACAGTACATACATTTTTCTTAAACACTAAGTATATTTCAGTTAAATCTATTAAAATATCCTAATAAAATATTGACTACGTTAAGAGTAGGGATGTTACGAATATTTGCATTCGCATTCGCATATGTGAATGATTCGCATTCTTTTAAACATTTGCATTGACATTCTCATTCGCTTCAAACGATGCGAATGTTTAGCGAATGCGAATGTGTACAAGTCGTAGCTTGTTCCTCGCCCGCGCCGGCCGCTCCAATTGCTACTTGTCGACTGTCGACTCGCGCATGCGCAGATAGGTCAAATTCGTACGGCGTGAAGTTCGTACTCGGCATTTTGACCAATAGTAAGCATTTTAAATTTTTTACCTAGCAGGTTGTTGGTGATTGCTTGGTTTTTATTTTGTTTTTTTATGAAATTCAGCGATATTCGCATTCGCATTCGCACATTCGCATTCTGAATATTCGCATTCGCATTCGCGAATGTGACACATGCGACATTCGTGACATCCCTAGTTAAGAGGCCTTGTTTCCTAAATACTACTCAATTTAGTACTTTTTCAGTGTGATGTAACGTAAATCATAATATTTTTTCCCTGTTACTTGCTTCAACAGGGCTATTGTGATCTTAATAACATACAATTTCGATGTACCCCAATTTCTTTTTATGGAGAAATCTCAACTCAACAATCGAAATTGACCAAATTTTAGCAAAAACATGGTTTTTTTCCACGTACATATATTACTAGACGCAATAAATTCAAGTATTGGCTCTTTTACTAGCTCAAATTAAGATCAAATCAAAGTATAATAATCAACAGTTAGTTAAAATTACGTATACTTTCTTCATAATTTGAGTTAAAGTATTTTTCCAAGGCGTAAGTCCTCTTAAGATTGCGAAACGTTCTTGCCGCAGGTGCTTGAGGAAGGGGGCGAAAACGGGACCGGGGGGGAGTTGGACTCAGACGTAAATCATAATATTTTTTCCCTGTTACTTGCTTCAACAGGGCTATTGTGATCTTAATAACATACAATTTCGATGTACCCCAATTTCTTTTTATGGAGAAATCTCAACTCAACAATCGAAATTGACCAAATTTTAGCAAAAACATGGTTTTTTCCACGTACATATATTACTAGACGCAATAAATTCAAGTATTGGCTCTTTTACTAGCTCAAATTAAGATCAAATCAAAGTATAATAATCAACAGTTAGTTAAAATTACGTATACTTTCTTCATAATTTGAGTTAAAGTATTTTTCCAAGGCGTAAGTCCTCTTAAGATTGCGAAACGTTCTTGCCGCAGGTGCTTGAGGAAGGGGGCGAAAACGGGACCGGGGGGGAGTTGGACTCATTAGTTATTTAGCGCGAGGCGGACGCTCGCTTTATAAATTGGCCTTAAAATGCCTGTTTGCTCTCGTCATTGGGATCACAGAGTACTTCACTTGATAGTCAGATAAGTTATATTATGTACTTAAAATTTAAGGGTTCTTGAATATCATTTGAGTAGGTACTTTGTGGGTTCAGCCAACAGAGATTTTGAAAAATATTTAGATCACAGTAACATTACCAAAAATCTAATCTTGACTTTCTTTAGAAACCGAATACTTCGAAAATACACAGACTAAAAGTAATGCAGTTGGTCACCAGTGGCCTATTTCACAATAGTAACAAATTGTCGCCCGACAGTGACACTTCGCCGTTCATTGCCTGTCCAAAAAGGAAATATTGACGCTGAGGAACAATGTTACTTATTAACCCAGAAATAATCACAGAATTGTCAGTGTCAAGTGTCAATGTTACTGTGATGAAACCCACAGAACATCACTTAAATTGAAGTTTTTTTTTTATTTATTAAAAATGGGCTTACTCTTGACCACAGACTAGCCAAAGGCAAAGACGTGGCCTACGATGGAGTGAGCTCGCCCAGAAGATGCCTGTTCACCCTTGATTTGAAGTGTCGTATTTGTAGTGTATATTATCTGTGCCACGAGCTATTTTTCCAGCGATATTTGTTTAGCTTCAAGGAGAGGAGGCAATCAATCTCATTATACTCCGGCCGAAGATTGCCTCTTTAGCGCCTGTCACCTTCTACAACAAGTAATGTACCACACGACATATGTAAGTGATGTAGGAGGTAAGGTAAGTGGGATGCGACCATGCTACGGCCGTGTTATGTCATGGATAGTAAGTTATGTTTGAGCGTGGCACAATGTGTGTCAAAACAAAATGCAGGCAGCAATACTAAAATCTCAAAAAAGATTGTTTCCATAAATACATTGCGACAAATTTAAAAGCACAAAAAACCTGGTTATTTCCAGTTTTGATTTCCTGATTGAACTAAAAAGAAAAGTTGTATAAAAATAGTACATTTCGTTATAAGTGCGAGAAGTATGTCATTACTTCACGAGCCCCGAGACCACGAGCGGCACGCGAGTGGCAAATCTCGGGTCGAGTGAAGAATGACATTCTCGCACGTGTGACGAACGACGTTTTTTAATACAGTTGCGAAAAAACACTACTACTTACAATGAAATAAAACAATCCGAACTATCAATTTTCCCATGGACATTGACGGATTATTTGACAATTCAAAGGCGTATTTTTGAAGCTTTTAAACTTGCGTGCATATTTTCGAGTTTGCTATTCATCTAACATAATTTATTTCATTGGGTGCCATAAAAACATAAACATTTACGATTTGGGACGATTGTTTAATGTACAACTACATTTTAATTTAATCGATCCATTTATGCCCCGACGTATTGCAAATAACGTAAAATAATTATGACAAATCGCGTAACATATTGAGGTTTTTTGAACGTGCATTAAGTTAAAACATGGTAGACGCCTCTACTTTGACAGTAGAAGACGCGTTTCGTTCCAATCATGTTCTGTTTACACGACTCATTATGACCGATTTTTCAAAGTATAAACCATTTTATAAATTATGTTTAGTATGACTAAAAGTAAACAATTACATATGAAATATTAACGTTTTAAATATTAATCACTTAATAGTATGTTTATAGTTTTATTCTGTCTTAGTAAACTAGACTAATATGAAAACAGCTCGGTAAGTAGTCGTAAAATGGAACGTATATACTTTTTACGCACTAGTTCGTAAAATACAAATTCTCGCACGCTAAACAGCCAAAAAACGGGCACTTTTTGAGCAACTGTATTAAAAAATAATTTACGCAACTACAGCTGTGTATAAGAATATTAAGAATTATATTTTTGTTTACTCACGAAATTTTTGACAAAGACGAAATCTTGAAGCCTTTTAGTTGTTCTAACCTAATAAAATACTTGACTAGGGGCTCAAAAAGACTCAGAGATTTTTGAAAGACCCAAAAGACTCGAGTAGATACGAATACAAGGTCTCTCGCAATTCTTCAAGCGCTATTACTCGTACTCGGCTTCTGTCATGGAGAAGGAGACGAGTCATTAACCTTTATTATTTCTACTGAAGTATATTCCCGTTGGCTGATTCGAATTTTCGACACCAGTACAACTTGAACTCTGTCAATCGTTAGGTATTTCAAGAAATTTAATTAAATTTCAAGTAAATCTACCTCCAAAACGCAACCTCAACTTGAGGGTCAATAAAAGCCCTTTTTCCTCTCCATATTCTCTTTCACACTATCCATCCACGCAATGCAATATCATGGCATGGCTACCTGAAATTAAGCAAAACTACATAAAAATAAGAAAAAGAAAAACAAAACTACTTTTTTATGCATTTCATTACAAGATGTCATGTTTTGATGCATCTGAGTTTCTAGCGGGTCCCATATTACAACACCCTCCTCTAAACAAGGGATTTAAAATCTTCTCGAGCATGTGATGGGTTAGATCCGATGGGCGTACAGATGTGGTGCAAAAAGCTTTTCCTTCGTTATTTTCCGGAAACGTTCGTATTTGTCATGCTGGTTCAGGCGGTGTCAGTGTCACGCGCCCCAGGTGGCGTGGCGGCGGCGTGGCGCGCGCCGCGCCGCTTGGCGGCGCGTCTTACGTCCTTCCTATACAAAATGTACTGAGGAGACGTTTTTTGAATTACACTGAGGCGGCGTGGCGCGGACGTCCGTTGCGCGCCCCGAGACACGCGACGCTCTGATGTGGCCGGTTCCTAACATCCCGTCGTTTTTGCGTCGGGGGTTAAAATGGAATGAATAGTCATTCTGGCCCCGAATGTCCAAATCATAGTTTCTGGCACGATTGAGACATCTACAATAAACTTATACCTACGTATGTATGTATAGCATCTCTTATTTTTTTGCTATTTTTTTATTTTGATTTTTTTAGGGAATTTTAGGTCAATTGTACTCAGAATCACGAGTACTTTCAATCTCACTGGGCGACAAAAAGTGTCCCAGAATTTCCATACATTTTTGTTACTTTCCTCTTTTGTTACCCCACACAGCATGTACGAAAAATGGTAACAAAATAAGAAAAATACGTATGGGACAATTTATTTAATTGCTAGGATTGAAAAAGCTAGTGATTCTGAGTAGAAATAACAATTTTTTTTCAAAAATATCACATTTCATAAAAGTGGCGAAAAAAAAAAAGAAATGCTCGTATGTATTTGTATAATGTATCCAACCATCATAGACCCGTTACAGCAGTAGCACGTATAAATAAGTAGCAGTCCCATTTCCCGAAGGCAGGACCCTTAATGGGTGTAATTTGTCCCCTACTTTCCCTTCTTAATTATGTATGCCTCTCGTATCCAATTCTTGATGTTTATTTTCACGAGTTTCTTATTTGTTTTCAGATGTCTTGGAAACACGTTGCTATTATTGCTTTATTTTATACTAATTTTGCGGCATATGACGACCGGTCTGGCTCAGTCGGTAGTGACTCTGCCTGCTAAGCCGCGGCCCTGGGTTCGAATCCCGGTAAGGGCATTTATTTGTGTGATGAGCACAGATATTTGTTCCTGGGTCATGGATGTTTTCTATGTAAGTATATAAGTAATTAAGTATGTATTTATTATCTATTTAAGTATGTATGTATATCGTCGCTTAGCACCCATAGTATAAGCTTTGCTTAGTTTGAGGCTATGTTGATATGTGTAAGGTGTCCCCAATATTTATTTATTTATATCCATACTTATACTTATTACTTATAATATTATAAATACGGCGGCGGCTGTATTTCCGAGCTCATATAACCCGGCAACCTTCAAATCAAGATTTAACAGGCATCTTCTGGGCGAGCTCACTCCATCGTAGGCCACGTCTTTGCCTTTGGCTAGTCTGTGGCCAAGAGTAAGCACATTTATAATTTAAAGAAAAAGGGAAAGTGTGTGTGTCTGTTTGTTTGTCCGTCTTTCACGGCAAAACGGAGCGACGAATTGACGTGATGTTTTAAGTGGAGATAGTTGAAGGGTTGGAGAGTGACATAGGCTACTTTTTGTCTCTTTCTAATGCGAGCGAAGCCACGGGAAAAAGCTATATAGTTGTTTATAAATAACGTTTGCGTTTGTGTACTCATTTATCAAAGTTAAATGGAATATTTTGAAAATATGTAAGATATGATGGTTAGACAGTTGATGATTAATATTTTAAATATTACTTGATATTACTAATATGTATTGAATAATACTCATCATTACTTGTTAAGTGCTTTGGAGTTGGAAAGCACCAATTTCGTTTGGCGGAGCATCTTGAAATTTGAAACTTTTCGCGAGCAGCACTGAAAATAGTACATTTTGACACAAGAGCGGAAAGGCTGAAAACGAGTGGCGATAAATTAACCTAACCACAAAATTAAAATAAAAAAAAACCACCGACATAGTGGGCCGATTTTCATGAAACGGGGCTAAAAAAACTCCCGACTAACACAGCTTTCAAACAAAAAAAAACTAAATCGAAATCGGTTCTTCCGTTCGGGAGCTACGATGCCACAGACAGACAGACAGACACGTCAAACTTATAACACCCCGTCGTTTTTGCGTCGGGGGTTAATAAAGTACTCCTTTGCGCAATAGTCCGGAAAAGAACAGATTTTATGTACTGTAAAATATAACTTTGCCTTACAACTTTATCCTCTGTCAAATTTTTGTGCTCGTTTCAACATATTTTCCACTTAATTAGTCAAAAGGTTAAATTCGATTTTGCGGACGAATTCGTCTTTGTACAGTCATCTGCAAGAATATAGTTTGCTTCGCTTGCCCCTTTCAAGCTCGGCCAGCAATACGGTATTTCCCGGTCTTCATAAAGTATTTTGTATTTCAAAAAAGGCAAATTCTTTTAACCAAACTTCAAAGCAGTAGCAAATGTACTTCTTTAATTTAGGCTAGTTAAAGTAGAATACTCGAAGCAAAAATATATGGAACTAGGCAACAAATCAAATTATTTTATGAAATATTTTTTCGATGCGTTTTTTACGTTAGGTACACTATTTTATTTTATTCTTTATTAGCGACCCGCCCCGGCTTCGCACGGGTACTATACCTACATGTAAACCTTCCTCTACCATCACTCTATCTATTAAAAAAAACCGCATCAAAATCCGTTGCGTAGTTTTAAAGATTTAAGCATACATAGGGACATAGGGACAGAGAAAGCGACTTTGTTTTATACTATGTAGTGATTTAAACTTTAAGTACACAGTAAAAAAAGTACAAAAGGCGAACTTAATGCCAGAAGGCATTCTCTACCAGTAAACCTTTTGGGACAAACAGAGATATTACTACTACTAGGTACTACTAAGTCTAGGTACATATAAATTATATACCGAAATAGATACCATACACTAAAGAAACAGCGATCAAGCCCACTGGTGGCGAAGGCGGGAATCGAACACGGGTCTCCAGCTATCGCGGTAGCCCCCAGTCAACGAGCATAGGGTGCATTGCCGTACGGCTGATAAATAAATAAATAAATAAATAAATATTATAGGACATTCTTACACAGATTGACTGAGGCCCACGGTAAGCTCAAGAAGGCTTGTGTTGTGGGTACTCAGACAACGATATATATAATATATAAATACTTATATACATAGAAAACATCCATGACTCAGGAGCAAATATCTGTGCTCATCACACAAACAAATGCCCTTACCGGGATTCGAACCCGGGACCGCGGCGTAGCAGGCAGGTTCACTACCGACTGCGCCAGACCGGTCGTCAAAAAAAAAAAAAAATATAAAAAAATAAATAAAAGAATAAAATTTTGAAAAACCCCCGACCGCGACATAATAGTAGACCGATTTTCATGAAACATGGCTAAGAACACTCCCGACTAACTCAGCTTTCAGACAAAAAAAACCAAATCTAAATCGGTTCATCCGTTCGGGAGCTACGATGCCACAGACAGACAGACAAACAGACAGACAGACACGTCAAACTTATAACACCCCGTCGTTTTTGCGTCGCCAAAATGACTGTGGATTGGATTCCAAAAAGCCCAAGTTTCGCAACACTAATGGGTGTTATAAATCATATCAGTGCCGCAGTTATTTACTTGATCGACGCCATTTTTCGGACGGCCAAGTTTGCCGATAAATCCTCGTTGGCGGTTGAAAGCTGCCCGGATATTCTGAACTAGCGCCCCGCCCCGGCTACGCACGGGGATTAAACCACAAAAATTGGGATAGTAAGTTATCCGTAAAAGATTGACATAATACAATATATGCCATCTCGGACTTTTCTGTAAACCTGTAATATGAGTAGCCTCCACGCCAAAACGACGGGGTGTTGTCTGTCTGCCTGTTTGTGTGTGTGTCTGTCTGTGGCATCGTAGCTCCCGAACGGATGAACAGATTTAGATTTAGCTTTTTTTGTTTGAAAGCTGAACTAGGCAGTATTCTTAGCCATGTTTCATGAAATCGGTCCACTATGCCGCGGTCAAGGGTTTTTTTTTAAATTTAATTTTCTGGTTAGGTTATCTTATACTTTTAAACGAGCAATTCTTGTATATTTATTTATTTATATATATATTTATTTACACTGACGATCTCGGAAACCGCTCTAACGATTTCGCAGAAATTTGTTATGTGGGGGTTTTTGGGGGTGAAAAATCGGTCTAACTTATCCTTAGGTCCCGGAAAACGCGAATTTTCGAGTTTTCATGCGTTTTTCTTCGCGCGCCATCTCGTGTGCAGTAGTTGTACTGTTAAGACAGAATTCTTTCGGTCGATGTAAGTACTATTTATTGCAAACACTAGATGGCGACACAGGTCAAGGCTAAAACGAATAGAAAATACACTATTTGAGTTTTTGTGGCGAAATGCGCGCCATCTCGTGTGGAGTAGTTGTGTTAGTCTAGAGCCAATTTGGCCACAAGTCGTCTCCTTCACGATTTTCGTCGACATCTCTTCTAAATACCTAAAACAGGTATGGATATGTTCCTCGTTCTCTCCAGATTACGAATTGACCTGTTTTAGTTTAAGGAGGGGGGGACGGGTCGAAAAAAAGGTGGGGAAAGATGGCGACTGACCATCATAGATATTTATTCACATCTCGAGTCCTATGGCACCAATCTGTTCGTGCGAGGTGTTATTTGAAAGCTTATTAAACCTACTTTAATTGTTTTCAAATAACTATGCTCATGGAAGTAACCGTTTAGGAAATATTTGAAAATATGTGTTTTTTTATCGCGCATGAATTGCACAAGTACTAGTAAAAAATGCGTCTAACTCAATAAACAATAACTTTACTGCAATTGATGTTATTATAAAATTTTCGCATCTATTCATGCTCTTTCTAAAAATATAAGTTTCATTGGTATATGATAATATATAACCATGTAATTAAGAATTTTGTTTGGCAGGGGTTATCCTCCAGGTCGCATAAACGGGCGCTGACCGTAGTAAAGTATTCAATATTTTTGAGGTCTTATTTTACGGATCCATATGTGAGAGGTATCGTTTGAAAGATAATTAAACCTACTATAATTGTTTATATATAACTATAGTATTAAAGGTAGCTGTTTACATAATATTTGAAAATATGTGTTTTTTATCGAGCATGAATCGCACAAGTACTGGTAAAAAATGCTTCTAAGTCAATAAACAATAACGTTACCGCAATTGATGTTATTATAAAATTTACGCGACTATTCATGAGCTTTCTAAAAATATAAGTTTTATTGGTAAGTGATAATATAACCATTAAATTACGAATTTTGTTTCGTAGTGGTCATTCCGCCGGTCGCCTAAAAATGAGCGCTGACCGTAGTAAATTATTCAATATTTTTAAGTTCTTATTTTACGGATCCATATGTAAGAGGTATCATTTAAAAGAAAATTAAACCTACTATAATTATTTTTGAATAACTATAGTTATAAAGGTAGCTGTTTACAAAATATTTGAAAACATGAGTTTTTTTTTCGAGCACGAGTTGCACATATACAGATAAAAAATGCTTCTAACTTAATAAACCATAACTTTACCGCAATTAATGTTATATAAAATTTACGCGAAATTTCATGCGCTTTCTAAAAATATAAGTTTTATTGGTGTATGATAATATATGACCAAGTAATTACGAATTTGGTTTAGCAGGGGTCACTGCGCCCTGTCACGATATTGGGTGCTGACTGACGTCGCCAAATTGTCTACGTTACTCAGATCCTATTTTACTGATAAATTTGTGAGAGGTATCATTTGAAAGCATATTATGCGTACTATCTTTATTTTTAAAATTTCAAGTCGAAACTGTAGAAGTTTGCAAAATATTTGATTAGTAATATGTGTATTTTAATGTGCATGAATAGCATTGGCATTGATAAGACACGCTTCTAGCTCAATAAATTAAAGTTTTCCGCAATTGAAATAATAACAAAATAAACGGAAAATGTATGACTTACACAAAAAATAAGTTTGGTTTGTATTGCATAAACAATTAATTTGAATTTGTTCAGCTCACCTACTGCGCACCATCATATAAATGGATGTCCACCGTCGTTGCCTTTTTTCATGATTTTTCAGATTTTATTTCACTAATCGTATATTCATAATAAATATAATCTATCACGTATCGAATTTACTTATATACTTAATTGATCAGTAAAATAAAATCCGTAAAATGATGAAAAAATTAAGGCAACGGCGGTGGACATCCGTTTATATGACGATTGACCGTGCGCAGTGGGTATGGTGGACAAATTAACATTAATTGTTTAAGCAAAACTAACAAAACTCATTTTTTGTAAAGGCCATACATTTTGCGGTTCATTTCGTTATTATATCAATTGCGGAAAAATATAATTTATTGAGCTAGAAGCATGTTTCACTCGTATCAGTGCGAATGCTATTCATATACAGTAAAAATACACATATTGTCAAATATTTTGTAAACTTCTACAATTACGACTAAAATTATTAAAAAGTAACGATAGTACACATAATATGCTTTCAAATGATACCTCTCACAAATTGATCGCTAAAATAGGATCTGAGAAATACATAAAATTAGGCGACGGTTAGCACCTATTTACGTCACGGGGGTGCAGTGACACCTGCTAAACCAAATTCGTAATTACTTGGTTGTATAATATCATACATCAATAAAACTTATATTTTTAGAAAGCATATGAAATGTCCTGTAAATCTTATCATAACATTATTTGCGGTAAAGTTATTGTTTATTGGTCATGCACCAAGATACAATCTTAAAAATTATGAAAACGGCAACGAAAATCGTCATCCATGTATATGACGGTGCGCAGTGAGTACGATGGATAAATTAACATTAATTGTTTATGCAACACTGACAAAACTTATTATTTGAAAAGGTCATACATTTCGCCGTTTATTTAAGTTATTATATCAATTGCGGAAAAAATATAATTCATTGAGCTAGAAGCATGTTTTACTCACATCGGTTCCAATGCATATTTTCAAATATTTTGTTAGCTACTACAGTTACAACTAAAATTATTGAGAACTAATGATAGTACGCATAATATGCTTTCAAAAGATTCCTGTTAAATAAAATAGGATCTGAAAAATATAGAAAATTTGGCGACGGTCAGCATCCATAGAATTCCATACGTGGCCGGGCGCTGTGGCCCCTACTTAACCATATTTGTAATTACTTGGTTATATAATATCATACACCAATAAAACTTATGTTATTAGAAAGCGCACAAAATTCCGCGTAAATCTTATACTAACATCAATTCCGGAAAAGTAGTTGTTTATTGATTAAGAAGCATTTTTTACCAGTAGGTACTTGTGCGACTCATGGTCTATAAAACACATATTTTCAAATATTTTCTAAACAGCTACCTTTATGATTATAGTTATTTATAAAAAAATATAATAGGTTTAATTAGCTTTGAAACGATACCTCTCGCATATGGATCCGTAAAATAGGACCTCAAAAATATTGAATACTTTACTACGGTCAGCGCCCATTTCTGCGACCGGGCAGAGTGACTCCTGCTAAACCAAATTCGTAATTACATGGTTATATATTATTATATACCAATAAAACTTATATTTTTAGAAAGAGCATGAATAGACGCGAAAATTTTATAATAACATCAATTGCGGTAAAGTTAGTGTTTATTGAGTTAGACGCATTTTTTCTAGTACTTGTGCAGTTCATGCGCGATAAAAAAACACATATTTTCAAATATTTCGTAAACGGTTACTTTTATGAGTATAGTTATTTAAAAACAATTAAAGTAGGTTTAATAAGCTTTCAAACGACACATTGCACGATCAGATTGGTGCCATAGGACTCGAGATGTGAATAAATATCTATGATGGTCGGCCGCCATCTTTCTCCCCCCTTTTTCTCAACCCGTCCCCCCCTCCTTAAACTAAAACAGGTCAATTCGTAATCTGGAGATAACGAGGAACACATCCATACCTGTTTTAGGTATTTAGAAGAGATGTCGACGACTTTTTGAAAAAGAGGTCGTTTGGTCCCTGACTATGTTGTTAAGGCTGAGAATTCTTTCGCTCGATGTAGGTACTATTCATTTTTGAACTAGATGGCGACACATGTCAAGGATACGAAACAGAACCGAGCGAAGCTCGGTTGCCCAGATATTGTTGTATTTAAATCGGCATTTGCAGCGTATTCGATGAAAGTCCTTGGCAGAAGTTTTCGTCGATTTGCTTAATAAATAATTAAATATTACCGTATGGCAAGAGGCTGGGCAGGATCGAGACAGGTGGCGATCTCTCGTTTCGGAGGCCAAGATTCACTTTGGATCACTGAGCCAAAATAGTTAGTTAGTTAGTATTTCAAGAAATTTAAAAGAAAACCTGAACATATTATAGAACTCAAACTTCCTCTATTTCTCTATCTTGAAAGTTTAAGGAGTTTATCATTGGATTACGAACTTCAAAGTTTCCTCCCAGTCTCACCTAATATATTTCTGTATCTCTTTCCGAATCTACTTCTCAGGTAGCCGGGAAGGAAGTCATTATTCCTATCCAATAAATACAGACTATGCCATTCACGAAGTCGCAAATTTAACCTTTAACGGTTTGAGAATACGAACCAAGGCACGCGCCATCTTGAATGACATGATAAGTTTGCGTTTACCTGGCAGGGCCGAACTCTTGGTACGTTTTTTTGCAAGCTTTGAGTGTTTTATTACGAACAGGTACTTAGAGGCTTTAGAAGGGTGTTGTGAATGATGTTACTGCACTTTTACCACCAGGGGCCTATTTCTCGAACGATATTAGTCTAATAATATTAGTGTGTTGTCATGGCAACCCATACGATTTGACAGATCGTGGACTAATAATATTAGTCTAATATCTTTCGAGAAATGGGCCCCTGTAGGTACTACATAGGTATATGGGCGAAAACTCGAAAACTGATACTCGAAAGTATTGTGTATTTTATGTTTTTTTAACCCCCGACGCAAAAACGACGGGGTGTTATAAGTTTTACGTGTCTGTCTGTGGCATCGTAGCACTCGAACGGATGAACCCATTTAGATTAAGTTTTTTTTGTTTGAAAGCTGAGTTAGTCGGGAGTGTCCTTAGCCATGTTTCATGAAAATGTCAAACTTATAACACCCCGTCGTTTTTGCGTCGGGGGTTAAAAAGGACTTTAGTAAATCATACTTTTTGTTGCCTTACCCCCCTATAAACGTACACTATTTAATAGTACACTACACAGCCATAAAAAGTTCGTTTGTCCCTTTCCGACGTGTTGGTGTGATAGAAAGGGACAAACGAATTGTATCTCCTTGGTAACTTTAGAGTACGTTTATGAATAAGGGGGTAAGTCTTTGACTTCTTTGAGTGATGTCTAAACATTCTAAAATTTCTACACTTACGATAGAATCTTTTTATCAAAACCACGATTCATTTTACTACTACATAATTAATATAATTATACCTATACAGGGTGAAATCAAAAGGACCATTCAAACTTTGCATATTGACTTTTAAGGTAATGAACAACTTTTCTTATGGGACCAATGATGAAATCGCGAAAACAAATTTGACTGTTCCATAGAAATGAGCGGCATCATGAGATTTTTTTTGCGATTTAAGGGACCGGCCACATCTAAGAGACGCATGTCCTGAGGTGCGGTGCTGAGGTCCGTTGCGCGCCCCGAGACACGCGACGCTTAAGTGTGAACGCTGCCTAAGACGATACGGTAGGGGTCAATTCTCCATACAAACGCTCTCGACTATTTCCTACCTGGTTTTTGAAGATAGAGTAATGATTTTTTCAACACAAATTGTTATTATTTTTATGTGTCGGACCGTTTTGATTTTTTTGATATTCTGCTTTTTAATTAAAGACTCTAGAGCCAATCAAAACTTTCCAAAAACGGCCTTTTTCATTGTGGCGCAAAAAAAGGTGCGATACTCAAGATTGGTAACAATACTAACAATTAACCAAAAAAGCTAAACGGTCCGACATAGATTATTTCATTGTTATTCAGATTCTCAAATTTCGTTCCGATTGATTAAGTTTTGAAGGAGTAAAGAGTCGAGAGCGGAACCTCGATTTTAAAGATTTTTTTGAAATATCTTTTGACAGAGTTGTTCTTAATGGACAATTTTTTTTCGATAAATCTAGTTAATAACACTTGTATATTTAACTAAAATTCCCAAGTTGAAAGGGGGGCTCCTTTCCATTTTAGCATTTTCGCTACCGCATCCTCTTAAGAATTGGTCCCTAATAAATCTAGTTCATTATGGCCTCAAAAGTCACTATGTAAAGGTTGTACGGTCCTTTTTATTTCACCGTGTATAATTATATTAATTATGTATGAGCAAGCTGGTGACATATACATACCTTTCAGAGGTATGTTTAAAGCTTTTGAGCTATAAATAAGTATTGATTGATAAAGTCAATGGCGCTCTGAAGAATAGCCGTTACGAAATGGACGATTGATGGCAAAAGTTATAAAAGAGGAAATAAATTGCATTTGACGAACCGATCAACGTTAAATATACACTGTATGAAATTGTCTTTATTTACTTTAGAAATTAACGAAAGTTATCTTGATATTTAGATGCTAATCGAGTCGGGAGTTTGCTCAAAATAACAGGCGGAATAATATTCTATGATGTGAATTAATAAGTATCTTAATGGAAAAAATATTAAAAAATGTATTAAAATGCATTTGTTACAATCTAACGACATAAGCCATATGTACTAAGAATCCTAACTAGTATTCAAAACTTAGGTATAGATATAGTTAAGTAATATACTGAACTCCCCATCGGCACACCAACCTCTTCAAGGTTTTGCCAACGATGGGTCTTGTGTAAGAAAGTGTAATTTTTCTTTTATTATTCAATAAATAAATAAAAATAAAAAAAAATTATGTGTAATCAGTTTTGTGCAATAAATTCTGTGATGTGAACATGGTATGCATTTCATTGTAAGCTCTCATCAACCTCTATTGAAGGTCCTGACAATGGTCCCGGTGTGATACGCCCACGAATCGACTTGCAAGGAGCCGATTTTTGAATGCCGACCGACCATTCGATTTCGTGAATTTCGTTCAATACCACTAGATTTAAAATTACTAGCCGTACTTTTTCAAAAATAGTGTTAAGGTACAGCGGGGCAATTTTGACTGGGGATCAAATGCAACTGATCCATTTTTTTCCATGTTTAACATTGTTTTCATTATTAATTAGAGTGCCGACTGGTTATCTAGCGCACGCGTGTTCAGTGGATACCTACATGTGGAACTCAACCTAAGTGACCGGCCACATCAGAGCGTCGCGTGTCTCGGGGTGCGCAACGGACTTACATTCTTTGAATTACATTCAGGTGGCGTGGCGCGGACGTCCGTTGCGCGCCCCGAGACGCGCAACGCTTAAGTGGGAACGCTGGCACTAGTAAGTGTAATAATGGAAAAAATGGATTAGTTACAATGCCCCCCTCAGTCGAGATTTGCCCCGCTGTACCTTACGTCGTTTTCCACAGACTTTCGAACGACGAATTCGTGCCCTAGAAAACTTAGAAATAAAAAAATAAAAAACTAAAACCATGTCAAAATGACAAGCAGTAAGAGATTTCTTACAATCTGATTTATAACGTCACTATGACACAGTTCTACAGTGGCCTAGGGTTCCAATGGGTTGACTGTACATATTACTACATATACATGTTTCAATATGTAGGCAGGTGATACACCACGCGCGAGACAATAGTGGCAAATTGTCGCTGATGTAACTAGGTATGGTACGTATTCCAAACGTAATATGCGAGTCGAAACATATCAGTCAGCATCAATAGCAGAAGATGAAACATTCATCTACCATTCTTTAATACATACTTAGAATGCCTCTGTTCCCAAGAGGGGTGCACAGAGCACAAAAAATTGCTTGGGGCGCGTTGTATGTCATATCAGCGCCACGCCGCCCGAATGTAATTTAAAAAACGTCTCCTCAGTACATTTTGTATAGGAAGGACGCGCAAGGGACGACGCTTGGCGCGCCCCAGGCGGCGCAGTGCGCACCAAGTGACGCATCGCCTCCTATACAAAATGTACTGAGGAGACATTCTTTAAATTATATTCGGGCGGCGTGGCGCTGACGTCCGTTCCGCGTCTCAGGACATACGTCGCCTGAGTGGGGATGGTCCCTTACGAGTCTTACGACGTGTGTCACATTGCTTGATGCTCGACTCATATTTGCTTAATCGATAGCTTTACGAACACTGTTCGAACAGTGCTTGATTGCAAGTGTAATTTCAGCTTAAATTCGTTCGTTCTCGATCGAACAAATAGTGTGTGAATGCGAAACGCACGCGTTTGCTGAAAATCAATCACGAAATGCATCGCAATCCTATCTGAGCTGGTTTATTAATGTTTGTAAATTGAAATACAAGGGTTATACCTGTGTTGAGTGTCAGAGTTAAGGGGCGCCAAGCGTTGTTAGCGTTTTTTGTCAATTTTTGAGTTGAATCTGTTAAATTTGCATTGCAGATAGGATTATAAGACAAACGGTCATCGGTTCTTCAATATTTTATCTCTATTCGTACGAGTGTATGGCTTTTCAACGAAAATCGTAATAGTGCGTTTGTATATCCTCCTCCTAAGAATTAGCATGCTATTGTTTTGTTTTTGAATTAAAAATAGTTTTACAAGCGGGCGTGTGATCTAGTGGTAAAGACGTTAGCCGCGTAAGCTGAAGACCCGGGTTCGATTCCCGGCTCGGCCACCAGTGGGCCTTGCCGTTTTTTCTTTCGTGTATGATATCTATTTCAATTTAAAACATTGGATATTAGATTTGACATTGGCCGTCTATTTGGTGACGGCTATCCGGCCGGTTACAACACTTTAAGGGACCATCCACACTCATAAGGGGCATGTCTTGCGGCGCGCAACGGACGTCTCCGCCACGCCGCTTGAATGTAATTCAAAACACGCGACGCCTAAGTGGGGTCGGTCCCTAAGACGCTACAGGAGCGAAAATGCTATAATAGAAAGGAGCCCCCCCCCCTTTTCAATTTGGGAATTCTAGTTAAATATACTAGTGTTATTAACTAGATTTATCGAAAAAAAATTGTCCATTAAGAACAACTCAGTTAAAAGATATTACAAAAAAAAAATTGAAATCGAGGTTCCGCTCTCGACTGTTTCCTCCTTCAAAACTTAATAAACCGTAACGAAATTTGAGAATCTGAACAACGATGGAATAATCTGTGTCGGACCGTTTAGTTTTTTCCGCTAATTGTTACCAATCTTGAGTATCACAGCTTTTTTTGCGCCATAATGAAAAAGGTGTTTTTGGAAATTTTTGATTGGCTCTAGCGTCTTTAAAAATAAAAATATCATAAAAATCAAAACGGTCCGACACAGATAAAAATAATAGTAATCTGTTTTGAAAAAAACATTTCTCTTCAAAAACCAGGAAGGAAATAGTCGAGAGCGTTTGTATGAAGAATTGACCGCTCCTGTATCGTCTTAAGTGAAACCGTTCATACAATTCGGTCGGATATACCCGGGCCGGGTGTATTACTAATACGAGCAAGGTGCCAGTTAATTGACAACTTGCCCCAGGTGTGAAATTGGAGCCGAGACGAAGGATTAGACCGGGATCACCGGCTGACAGCTAAATTCATAAAGCTTTTTCTCTAACATAAACATGACCAGCTTATAAGAACCTTAAGCGAAAACTAAGGACTGAATTGCGCAATGCTTCCAATATCACAGCGATATCAATACAAAATTAATCTTTCATTGGCCAAAAAACTTCACTTTTGGTTGAAGAATTGACATTTATAACAACACTGACAGGACTGCATCGTATCGTTGTGGTCTTAAAATAATTGCATGTCTGAATACAGCCGTTAAACTGTAACCATTCCGTAAGTACGCGCTTGTAAGGGATAGCGATACTGAAAGAAAATGGCGGCCCCTTATATACCATCCCAATAAAAATTTCGTTAGCGCGATGTAGAAATCGGTGCGTTCCGCACAGCGCCATCTAACGTGACATTTGGTAAACTTTTTATATGACATGTTCTACAGACGAGTAGCAGTGCCGAAAGGGTCATCTTATATTGGACTTTATCTAGCAAATAGAGAGTTTCGGACACACGTCACTTCACACATACGTACCTATTACATTTTATCCTCTATTGGACATTTTCTGAAGTGAAAAGCGCCCCAAAGGGGCCTTACAAGAAATTACGTTGCTCGATTAAGTAGGATCTAATCAATTATTGGGCCCTAAGGGACTATAGACAGGCGTTTACTTGTTTCCGATAATTGTTTTGAGGTGAGAATGAAATGAGGTCTATCACTATCACCACTTAAGGGCGTTTTCACATTATCAGACCCGATATCGGATGTAGGAATGATGCCGAAGACAAAAACCGGCCAAGAGCGTGTCGGGCCACGCTAAGTGTAGGGTTCCGTAGTTTTCCGTATTTTTCTCAAAAACTACTGACAAACCTATCAAGTTCAAAATAATTTTCCTAGAAAGTCTTTATAAAGTTCTACTTTTGTGATTTTTTTCATATTTTTTAAACATATGGTTCAAAAGTTAGAGGGGGGGGACGCACATTTTTTTTAGGAGCGATTATTTCCGAAAATATTAATATTATTAAAAAACGATCTTAGTAAATCCTTATTCATTTTTAAATACCTATCCAACAATATATCACACGTTGGGGTTGGAATGAAAAAATATATTAGCCCCCACTTTACATGTAGGGGGGGTACCCTAATAAAACATTTTTTTTTCATTTTTTTATTTTTGCACTTTGTTGGCATGATTGATATACATATTGGTACCAAATTTCAGCTTTCTAGTGCTAACGGTTACTGAGATTATCCGCGGACGGACGGACGGACGGACGGACGGACGGACGGACGGGCGGGCGGGCGGACAGACAGACATGGCGAAACTATAAGGGTTCCTAGTTGACTACGGAACCCTAAAAATCAAAGATGGCGCCTTTAATATTTAGGATACCGGTCCTACATCCGATATCGGATCGCATAATGTAAAACGTACAAAGAAGGTTGTCAAGAAAGTTCCTTTCTTTTAATACAGGTTGATTTTTAAGTACTATCCAAACTTTGCACAATGACTTATGAGGTCATAATGAACAATTTTTATTGTGGGTGCTTTTGTAATGCTGAAATCGCGCATAAATTTGTCTATTCCATAGAAATGAGCGGAATCATGTTAGTCAAAATGTATGCAACAGCCAAATTTATAGGAAGCGACGAGCAGACGAATCACCTGATAGTAATCACTCGAAAGGGTGAAGCGTATAGCTGAGTCGGAACCCTTTTGCTTTTTGCTGCAATGCACACACACACATGTCGTGTACGTAATTTTAAGTCAAATGTATGTTTTTTTTTTCTTCTCTTTTTGTTGTTCTGTGTTGCATTTGTAATTGTGTGTTATTGCAGCATTCAAATAAAGCTTTTATCTATCTATCTATCTATCTATCTAATCAATTAACATTGCCTATTAATCTGCAACGTTTACTTAAATTGCTGTCATGCCTTAGTGACTATAAATTGCTATTATTTATTTTTGGTAATTTTTTGAAAACGAGCCTTCACCGGTACAATTATTACCAATTTTTGATATTTTCTCATATTTTGTTAGACCAAGTAGAAAAAGTCCTATAATGTGATATATATTTGTAAACTACACGCAAAGCCCTTTAATTTGATACCACACACGGTATGATCAAGCGGTCGGTTGCGATTTCACTGTTTTTCACACGAAAGCCCTCTTCGGTGCTTAGCACTTAGCCTTAGGACCCGTTTAAACGGATCCGTCGGGATCCGTATTCGAATCTGAGAACCGTTCCCAAGAAACGTTTCTTTAGATCCGTTTCTCCGTGTAACGTTTCTTAATTACACGTGTAAAACGCGCCAGAAAATCGTGTACGTACGTGTTATTCGGAACGGGTACACGAAACACGGATTCATCCGCGAGCCCTAGTTTTAAGTACGCTGTCGGCTTTGGGAGAGTTAAAAAGTAAATAAGCAGTTTTTTTATTATTATTATAAATGGGCTTATTCTTGGCCACAGACTAGCCAAAGGCAAAGGCGTGGCCTACGATGGAGTGAGCTCGCCCAGAAGATGCCTGTTCACTCTTGATTTGAAGGTTGCCGGGTTATATGAGCTCGGAAATATAGCCGCCGGCAAGGACATTTTGTATAATGAAAAGTAATGCTATCATTTGTTATAATAGTCTTGTTCTAGTTATTCGTATGGCAAAAGTTGCATCATTACGTAAGTTTTAAGGGTAATTTCGATTTTATATGGCTTGATAGTAGTTTTATGCTAGTATATGGGAATGAGGAGATTTGGCAACATCCGAGCTGTGTTGTCTCTGCTTCCCTAGACCGAGCGAAGGCATAAGAGGATAGATCACCGCTAGAAACCTAGTTCCCATTTTCCTCTTTAGACTATTGATGTTATGGAGTAGAACATTGCGATAGCGGCAACCCACACACAGGTGACGGACGTCAACGCCACGCCGCCCGAATGTAATTTAAAAAACGTCTCCTCAATACATTTTGTATAGAAAGGACGCTACCGCCCCAAAACTGATTTTACGTTTTTTGTCAATTGGAATCGAAAGATAATCGTCAGGAGACGTTAGTTCAGTATATAAAATCGTTAGGATCCGATTAGAAGCATTTTTTTTTAAATGCACTCGATATGGGGCGGTCAACTTCACGGAGGTGTTTTTGTTCATTTCGCAAAATCTCGCCACGCAACAACAACAGCGTTGGCTACTTATCAAAACCACAAGCAAATTGCTCACACTGCACATTGCATGACGATTTTTCCTGATGATGCTCCTCAAAATCCTGTTTTCTCTTTGGCAGTTATTCTTCGACGGCCAGATTTATTTAAACAGGAGACGGTTCCGTGTTTTAGTTGATGCTGGATGATTGTATGCGCCGTAGATCTTGGCAAAAAAAGGTCTTTGGATATTTTGGAACGTAGATTTGCCGCTATTGTTACTGGAAATTATAATTTTCCTCACTGATTCAGGCACCGACTTACCTCTTGCTATTTTGGTATAAAAATGTTGTAGAATAATTATATTTTTTACAGAATTTACCTTTTTATGTAGCCGTATATCATATCAGACGACTTATAATATTATTAATTCAATTTAAAATATTATTGTATAATATAAATCTTACTAAACTATTTTTATTTAAAATAGACGACCTATTATGCCTCAAATATGAACTAGGCGTATTTTTTTGCTTTAGATATGTTATTTTTATGATATGATTATATTTAAACATATAACATTAGGGCATTTTGTACGGCGCAAGATTAAACTAGTTTTAATGGCTTAGTGTGTCGTGTATTCCATTTATCATCAAAGTCAATCTGGGTTTAAACACCAGTTTCGGAAATAAATATCGCACGTTGAAGTGTGACTAGACGATATCATTTGCATTGGGGCTCGTAGCGTTAGCGGAGCGTCAGCGGAGCGCAATGATAGCGGTGCGTGCGGCGTTCCGCTCGCAATCCGCGCTCGTTAGTTCCCGCCGGCGGCGTCCGCTGGGCGCAACGCCATCGTTCGTCCGGCGCACCGCTATCATTGCGCTCCGCTAACGCTCCGCCTACGCTCTCAAAACGCGCATGTGTGGCTGAGCTTTGGTCCCTTTACCCAGATAACGTAACATATGTACTGATAGGTAAAAGAAATATAAAATTGATGGCAATTTATATTATGTTGTCTTGCAAAAACCTTTTGTATTCCAAATCTGGCGTCCCTAGAGGACTGACGAAAACTCAACAACTGACGAGACTCGTTGAAACGAAAAGATAAAGTTAGGAGACGCAAAATAAATGTCTAGTTGTCTACCTAAGATGAATGAGCAAAATGCTAATTTACTCACAGTCAGGCTACAAATAAAAGTACCTTAAACTTACGTAACAAACTTGTTGTAATAAAGTTTGGTATGTGTATTATTATACTGTCAGCAGTCACTTTTTTTAAATGTTGGCTTTTTTCGCGTCACTTGAATAGTGTTGTGCCACAACACAACCGATATTAACCGTAAAATATGTTTAAAAAATCGACGTTTTTTGTGTTGTTGTAGTTGTGTCAATAGTTTATAAGGAAATATTAATTTGATACACAAAACTATTTTTTTTTATAGTTTTTCATTTTTCATTTTCATTTTCATTTATTAACCATAATGTAATATGATCATTACATGGTAAGTCAGCATTTTACAATATTTTATAACATTTTACTATGTAAGTAAGTAAGCTTAGTATTAATCATAATAAATAATAATCTATTTACAAATTTCGTCAATTACATTATTATTCAATGATAAGTATTCATTTATCGAATAGAAGGCATGGTTTTGGAAAAAAATTTTTACTGTGTTTTTAAATAAATTAAAAGGTAAATCTGTGACATTTGTGGGCAATTTATTAAAAAGCTTTATTTTTATGAAAATTCCCTGTTTTTGGCATTTTTTCAATTTAAGAAAGGGAAGTATTAGCTTGCTATTGTTCCTCGTATTATAATTGTGACAATCCGAACGCTTAAGTAAGGTATTTGATTTGTTATGAATTTCTAACACAGAGTTGTATATGTACAGTGATACGACCGTCATTATTTTAAGCTTCAAAAAGTAAGACCTCGCCGATATGCGCCAATAGTTATTAATGTTATTATAGAAGTAATTTAGTGCTACTAATAATACTAAAGAGAGCCTTGAAACCGATCTCTCTGCCCGTTTGCTTTATGTTTGCCAATTTATGTTTTTTAAATACGACTATAATCTTTTTAGAATCGCGAATAACAGTAACCGTTCATCTAAAAGATTTATACAAGAAAGTTTCATACAATATAAACAGCCAGTCAGCTGTTCGGGATAGGTTTATTCAGTACGGAGCCAGCAACAATGGCGTTGTTTAAAATAGGGGCTGGTTCGCTATTGTGACGGCCGACCCCAATTATTTTGAATTGATTGAGTAGAAGTCGATATGGAGCGGTTATACGAGTTTCAATGTTTTTATAATACAATAAAGTAACAGTTTTCGGAATAGTGAAATAACTTGCAAAATAGTAAATAATTATAGTAGTAATTTTTTCGCCAAACGAGAGATCGAGGGATCAACTCCATGTTTTTATCTTTGATACACCGGAGTTACATATAAATATAGCTTTATGTATCGATTATCATATAATAGAAAAAAAACGCGTAAAGTCGGAGTAGTAGTTAGCCCAGTTTTCATTTAATAGTCAATAACCTAACCACAAAATTAAAATGTTGAAAAAAACCCCCAGATAGTGGACCGATTTTCATCAAACATGGCTAAGAAAGAACACTGGGGAGTTCTCGGGAGGACTAATTCAGCTTTCAAACAAAAAAAAACGAAATCTAAATCGGTTCATCCGTTAGTGAGCTACGATGCTACAGACAAACAGACAGACACGTCAAACTTATAACACAGCTTAGCAGTTAAAAACAGGGTAATGACGGCTCACAGCGCTTAAGGGTTCAAATGTATTTCTAATGTGTATAACACTCACAAATGACACCGCTGTGAAATCACCATTTTCGGTAATAAGCATAATATGAGTCACGCCTGTCACGGGACCGTGTAGGTATTTATATAGTAAATTGGGTTATTTAGGCAGTAAATATTTATATTAGGCACTGAAAGCATTAGCATCGACATATATAATAATAAATAATGCTACAGTACAGTCAGGTTACTAAATATGGACACGGACCAAGTCACAAAAAAGTGTGTGTAACTGTATATTAGAGATGGGCCGAATATTCGGTACATATTCGGTATTCGGCATATTTGGCAAGTTTTTCAATGTTCGTATTCGGCCGAATAGTTCGTTACATTGCCGAATATTTACCGAATAAACAAAGTAAATAAATAGCGTAAATTGTTTCGTAATTCATCGAATAATGACATCCCTTTTCAGCATTCTAAGTATGGATTCTAAGAAACCACCAAAGGGAGTTAAAAATGCGTTAAAATATATGTATCTAAAATAATAATGAAAAAAAGTAAAAATAACGTAGCTTAAGAAACAAAAATCAAAATTTTCTTCTGCACTAAATTATAGGAATATTAATATTAGTACCCATTACCAATAATTGAAAAGTGTTTACCTCTAACGCCGTGGCTTGCGTGGGCGACGGTCGCGCGATGGTCGCGCGACGGCGATGCGACGCATACGAAATCAAGCCTTATCGATATGGAAAGTAAACGATGCGATGAGACGCGACGGCGACGGTCGCGCGGCTGTCGCCCACGCAAGACACGGCGTAAGCGAGGATTTAAAATATGGCGGAACCGAATATTCGGCCGAATGTTCGGTTCGGTAACAGCTGAACCGAATGTTCGGCCGAATATTCGTATTCGGCAAAGTCCGTATACGGCCCATCTCTACTGTGTATCATAAGGCGTAACTCGAGTAAGGTCGTATACCAATAGGTACATATTTTTGGCACTTCGTCCGTTTATGTTGGAAGTTAAAATATGTATACTGTGTTACTTTTCATACTGCTTGAAAATAATGCTATTTAAGCGTAGTATAATTGAGGTCAGTCACTCCGAGTTGCAACCAAACTGTGTTTATGAGAGAATGGTGAGTTGGCGTTTTTAGGGTTCCGTGCCTCAAAAAGGAACTTTATAGGATTACGCGCGTGTGTCTGTCTGTCCGTTGTCACAGCCAAAATTCTCCGAAACTACCGAACCGATTAACATGAAATTTGGCACGCATATGTAAACCTGTGACCCAAAGACGGACATGTAATTAAAATTAAGAAAATTCAATTATAGGGGCCACTTTTGGGGGGTAAAAGTGAAAATGAAAAATCAAAGTTTTTAGCACTATATTGTGTTACATATCCAATGAAAGAACTTTTTATAAGTACCTATTAAAAAAAAATTATAAAGTTATTTTCAAGTAATTTAAGAACAGGCAAAAAATTACCATTCCCCACCCCTTATCTCCGAAACTACTAATTTAAGTGTAACGCCGTGTCTTGCCTTGCGTGGGCGACGGTCGCGCGACCGTCGCCGTCGCGTCTCATCGCATCGTCTACTTCCATATCGATAAGATTTGATTTCGTATGCGTCGCATCGCCGTCGCGCGACCATCGCGCGACCGTCGCCCACGCAAGCCACGGCGTAAGGGTTGAGTGAACGCTCGGAGCGGAGCGTTTGGCGGGGCGTGCAGCGGGACGGGCTCGCCCGTCAGGACACTTGCATGAGCTTGGATTGTTTGAGATGTACGCCGCACGCCTAGGGTTGCAAGTAGAAAAAAAAACCAAATGTTTTTTTTCAGAATTATGAAAAAAAACATGAAAAAAAAACCGAGCACCATGGGTTTTTTTTCTAAATATGGTTTTTTTTCAGATGAACAAATAATTCGACAATACCGGTTTTTTGTGACTTGTAACTTGTTTCAATAACAAAACATACATTTTAATTCGATTAACATTCAGTATACAAACGTTTATTGGGGAATCCCCGATGCTGCGTGCAGTGGAGAGTGGAGAGGCGGTGGTGTTGCCAACAGTAAATAGTGTAGTGATAACTACCAACTACAGATTTCGTAAATGTTACTTTTATAAGACCAGAAATTAAAGTCATTTGATTAAATTCGTTTAATAGTTGACATTGAGTCTAAAAAACCATATAAAAGTATTAACTGCTTTGCAAATTTTGAGATTTCGTACTTTAGAAAAAAAACATACTCCAGAAAAAAAATGTTTTTTTTTCAAGGTTTTTTTCATGTTTTTTTTTTCAAGCCAGAAAAAAAAACCGTTTTTTTGCAACCCTACGCACGCCCAATACGAGCGAGCACTCAGGCTTTACGTATTTAATTTTCTTTTTTCTTTTAACCACACTTTGCCACATTCTACGCAAATCTTGGAAAACGAACCATACTAACATTCTTTTACATATTCCACTAAACAAATCTTGAAAAAAAAGGCTTTATACATAGAGCAGATGTAGGTAAAGCTTTCTATAGGATCTGATGTTTATAGTATATTGGATCGGGGTTGGTTCCCTAATAAAAGTTTTTCACTTCGCAGAGTACAAAGGGTTCAAACCCTGTTCTTACATTGATTTCGAGTTTGTACTGTTTTATGTCAGACCTTGATTTTGATTGATTCTGACACAGAGCTTATGTGAGAAATGTCCAATACAATACAATACAAATACTCTTTATTGCACACCACCACACTCACACACCACCACAATGTCATTTGATATTTGCCAGTCGCTTTTCGGTGAAGGAAAACATCGTGAGGAAACCGGACTAATTCCAATAAGGCCTAGTTACCCTTCGGGTTGGAAGGTCAGATGGCAGTAGCTTTCGTAAAAACTAGTGTCTACGCCAAATCTTGGGATTAGTTGTCAAAGCGAACTCCAGGCTCCCGTGAGCCGTGGCAAATGCCGGGATAACGCGAGGAGGATGACTGTTTTATGCCAGACCTTGATTTTGATTGATTCTGATACCGAATTTTTGTTACCAATAAATAGGAAAATATTTATGTACCTAACATACAAGTTTAAATGAATGAATTAGTTCATTTTGTTCGTGACTGTTGTGGCCTCGTAGTACATACATATACATACTAGTTTATTTAAAGACTTGTGGTATCAAACCTGAATATAGCGTGATATAGTGTATGGCAATTTAAATCCATGAGAGGATATTGTGCTAGATTCTGTTCAGCACTACTTTTTGTTCGTGTGACGAAATTTTAATATAAAACTTTCTTTACCGGCACATGCCTGCACTATGCTTAGGAAAGTACCATTATAAAATTGTAATAAATTATTACAAGTGGATCTTAGAGAGTTAACAGATATGAAAAACCTTAGAGAAAAAAATATTATGATTTTATCGATTCAACTAAATTCTCTACTCCCCAGCCCCACTAGATGTGAGACACGGCAACGATTTCTTTCGCCTTCTAAGAATTCCAAGATTTCTTAGGTATTTCCCCAGAAACAAATAAAGTAAAGGAGAGCTAATAAAATAAGACACTTTCATCAATATAACAAATAAAAAGTGACTACAAAAGAAATTATCAATAGGGTGGAATAAAATTCCTCAGTCTTCAGTAAAAAGGCTTACAAAAAAAAGTATTGACAAGAACATTGAAGAATATCCTAAAGATTTTTTGCTGTCCTTTATTCTAAGGAAGATGAAGTTATGCGACGAGTAAAAATAGGTCTCAAGACTAGTAAATTTTGTGTTTCATTGATATTTCCTAATGTTGCCAGTTTTAAATTTTAGTAGTGATGGGCTTAATCGGTTTTTATCGTAAAAATCGTGTGTCACGGATGATTTTATTATTTCTGTTGCGGTACAAATTCACGACTAAGATGTATTTTTGTACGTACCTTTAATTCTTTTTTATGCAGACAATAGAAAAAAATATTCAAAAATATTTGATTTAATTTACTCACTCTGTTATTGCATTGTTAAGTACTAAGGTTTCGACATATTCCGAAACTTGTATTAAGAGTATTATCTGTATTAAACTGGCCTTATTTATGTCTCTGACATTTATTAAGTGTAATAAAACTGGTGCAATTGGAATTTCTCACAAACACGTTTTATTACTACAGCGCCCCTATTCATGTGACTTCTGGAGCTGAAGGCTATGAGAAATAGTCGAGTCTCACTTAGTTACTGAAAACGTAATTACTTAAAATAGGCTATGTAAAATGTCGAAAATCTGTCGTATACCTTTTCTCAACGCTTTCCATTGTGTATTTTTTTAACAGAATTTTCTTTATATAACAAATAATAAATACCGATAAATGTATAATTGACTACCAAATGTAAATAATAACAATTTAAAGTTTTCTTAGTTAATACTAGAAATTAATTATTGACGTGTAAAATACTATTTTTTACCAATAAACGCTATCTATCTATCTATTTGGAATAGGAGGCAAACGAGCAGACAGGTCGCCTGATGGTAAGCGATCACCGCCGCCCATGGACACCCGAAACACCAGAAGTGTTGAAGGTGCGTTGCCGGCCTTTAAGATGGGTGCACGCTCTTTTCTTGACATGTACGCGCTTTTATTTTAGTTGAAATAAGCAGAGTTCGAAAAATGAGCTATTTGTCTTATAATATAAATAAATAATAAATAAATAAATAAATATTATAGGACATTCTTACACAGATTGACTGAGGCCCACGGTAAGCTCAGGAAGGCTTGTGTTGTGGGTACTCAGACAACGATATATATAATATATAAATACTTATATATATAGAAAACATCCATGACTCCGGAACAAATGACTTAAGACATTTCACATTATAAGGAAAAAACCTACAATAGCGTTGCCAATGATCTTGGTCAGGACAGGTTAAGGAGAAAACTGCACCATCATGTTTAATTTGCAAGATACCTCGAGTCTCAAGAATAATATACACCCCGAAAAACATCCATTAAAGTGGTGAACAGGAAGATCATTATTGAAAAGAATGTAGACAAAATCGACGCTGGAGAGTATGCCATAAAAACCGATTAAACAGGGCCAGTGGATGGGAGCCCTAAAATCGTCAGAGGTGGTTTTCGCGCCGCCGATCGATGTAGCGCCGGGCATTAAGTATGCTGGGTCTATAAACTCGGTACACCCGGTACAGGGCCTTTTGATGCATAAGCCATTCACATAAACATTACTTCGTAATAACCTAACCACAAAATTAAAATTTTGAAAAAACCCCCGACTGCGACATAGTAGACCGATTTTCATGAAACATGGCTAAGAACACTCCCGACTAACTCAGCTTTCAGACAAAAAAAACTACATCTAAATCGGTTCATACATTCAGGAGCTACGATGCCACAGACAGACACACACACAGACAGACAGACAGACAGACAAACAGACAGACAGACACACACACAGACAGACAGACAGACACGTCAAACGTATAACACCCGTCGTTTTTGCGTCGGGGGTTAAAAATGGGCGAGCAATGCCAAATAAGTGAGTTACTTACTTACTCTATGCTCGGTCGGTACAGTCAACAACACAGCTATGAATACAAAGTGGGAAAAATATGTATACACACCTTAATGTACAAGCAATAAAGTTCTGTAAATATTTTTGCCACTTTGTAGTCAGAACTTTGTTGTTGACTGTACAGGATTTCTTGATGCATAGCCTACATAGGCCATTGACATATACATTACACTGATTACACATGCCTTAGTAAAAGTGCCAGTTTGTTGGTGCACTAATAGTTTTGGTGCACATTTCCTGGGTGCTAGACTGCGCTCATGTCCGCTCGAAATAAGGCATCATATTAGTGGCCCTATCTTTACTTTTGAAATCTTAGGCACTTTGAAATGTCAGTAATTAACATATACATATTTAACTAGCTGCTCCAGTGTGTAAATGATGATTGAAGCTATTAAACTATCCACATAATATATAATTATCTTCATACTTGCTTCTGGATTGGCTCAGTGACAATAGTAGGAACCATAATAAAAATTGCAAATATGTTACCAATAAATATGTGTAGCATTTTTTTAAAGTGTAGTGTAATTATTAATTATAAAGAAAACATTTCATTAATTCGGCGGCCATCATTAAAGGTCATTAACTATGCTGGACCCAGAGCCAGCTCAGGGACACTTAATTTTTAGGGTTAATTTCAGTTTATAATGATTAATTACTACTTGTATATAGATTTAAATACCTTATTGGGTAATAAAACTGTGTATCGATATTTAAATTGCATATAAGTATACCCATTGTATAGGTACAGTCACCAGCATTTATAAATAGGTGATGATTTCTGTACCTTGTCGCTTTTAATCGTTTGACATTTCAAACACGACGTTAAAGTGACAAGGTACAAATATTATCACTTATTTATGCCAGTGACTGTACCTATGTATTTCATTGAACTTTGTTTACAAAATGTAAATAAAAATATCACAGTACATTGTTCACAAATTTACAAAAATATCACGTCAATTTGAACTAATTTTATTTGTTTAATCAGGGGCAGCTCACTCCGCGATCCTTTCGCCGCGCTACAAGTACATGCCGGCGGCCGCGAGTTCGCGGCCCATTCAGTGGCGACGACCTTCGCGCGGCGCAATAGAATTCAATGTCGTCTGCACGCGTGCGGTCCGTTTGTTAATGTAGGTAAGAATTTAGAATGGCGGCGTTTTGTGAACATCAAAGGAGTGAGCCTTCTGTACACTATTATATATTCTGTGGTTTAATGCACTTTTCCAAATAAAAAAGTTACTATTTCTTGCCACAATTTTTTAATTTTTTGAAATAGTGTTGTGCTTATCGATAGTAACCGTAAAACATCAGTGATTTTATTTTATAGTGTTGTGCAACAACTGATTTTTGTCGTAAAATGAACGAATGAATTAAGGAAGTTATATTTTTCTTAAACTCTTTTTTTGATAGGTAGTCGATGTTATTTGTGAAGAAAAATAACTTAAGTTCCTTACGAAATACTTTTAATAATTTATTGCCGTACATTTCGAATTGATTAATTAAGCATTTATTGTAAATTTAACATTCAATACATGAAAAATCTATGACCTAAGTTAAAACGGATCGATATAGCTTACAGGGCACTTAGGGTTTCAAGGACTAGGGCACAGGTGTTTCATTTCGGTAGATTCCAAGCAAGCACTTTAGACAGTTTAGACAATGTAGGTACTATAGGGACTAACTTACATAGAACATGTTTAGTTAAACGTATAAAAACTAACTTCCCGAAGCGATATGAACGAATACGCGAGCAACCGGATTATTCATAGCAATTTAGGCACCGAGGGGTCTAGAGACCTACTATAGGGTCATTCATACTAAGGGGAGATATCCCTGATATTACTAGTTAGTTTAGCTAAACCGGCTAAACTAAAAAAAACCTTAACACTTGGTCGATCCTAGAGGGTCATTATGAATTCCAAGTCGCGCCAGAAGGGTCCTGAGGGCACGCCTGGCGTTTAATGGCATCATTTAATATTTATCCCGTACATAACTTCACAATCTATCCTACCAGCACTTGAACTACGAAACTTTGAGATTAAGCGGTTAGCTCACCTGTTTTTAACAATCCTATAACGGTCATACACCACACAACACTCACTGGATAAATCACAAACACACCGCTACACAACACTACATCCATTCACAAGCCACTACACTAGGCTTCACTTTAAATCCTGGTGTCGCGAACGTACGTAAAGGGGCGCGCGGGGATTTGTGACGGAGCGACGTGCTCTCACTTCCAACGCTAGGGGCAGACTGAGCCGGCCGCGGGCGGGGCGCGGGGGGCGCTCTCGCGGCCTGGCCTATAAACTTGCTTGCTCTCATATCGCGTCGAGGCGCGGGACTCGCTCCTTGTGAAAGTCAGATTGCAGTTGCAGTGACCTTTGACGAAAGGGCCGTATTCAAAACCGAATTTAGTATCTTTGCGTCACGCTCACACGCGTGCAGCTGCGCTTTGGAGCGAGCGAGCGCGTGGAACGATAATTTTGAAATGCACTCTCGTGAATTACGACCTTTGGCTTGTAATTACTAAAGTTGGTCATGTGGGCAGAGATGCTGTTCAACAAACTGTCGAACTCAGTGGGCGTCTAATAAGAGAATCGAAGTAACTTAATACTAACTTTGAACATAATTTGATAGAGAAAGGTAACTTAACGGAAAGTTGATTTGGTCGGTAAATTTGATTTGATCAGTTTTAACGAAGACGGTAACGTAGTTAATCTTTAGAGATTGAGTTTTATGATTTCTTTTCTGTTTAATGAAATTATATACATATAACAAGTAAAGTCAGTCTAAGTTAGTTTTTCAAATTACCTATGAAGCATGAAATATTGTTTCAAAACTAAGATGTTATTTTTTTAAACATAATAATTTTGCGGTAATCATCGATTTGAGCACATCACTATTAATAACCTAAGAGCCCATGAAAAAAAAGAGTGATGCACAAAAAATTCAATGTCACTATAACAGCTTTTTTTAAATATTAGAAAATCTACAACAATAATTTTATTTATCTTCAAATTAAATAATTAATGTGTATTTATAAATGTTTTAAACTTAAAATGAAAACTCTAAACATTGGTTTGTTATTATTATCATTGACATCGGTTAAAATAGGCGCTTACTATCAATCGTTCATTCAAATCATTCATTCATCAGTTCGTTCACCTTTCGCTATTCGTGTTTACTCAACTGATTATAAACAAAGGAAATCATTTAAACAAATATACAGTTTTGGGACAATTTATTTTTAGTGTTACTACGAAAGTGCATTGTTTCCGAACGTGATTATTAGTTATAAGTATTTCCGAACGTATCCTCGCTCTTGTTTATGTTTGCTGGATGCACTCGGTGCCGTTCTGTGGTCAGCCATTAAAAATCTGATTACTTATAAAAAATAAAGATATTTTAACAGGCATGACACAGATTTTTGTAAAAATATAGTAGGTATACTTATAGAGATACATCTATTGTATCAATTTTATCATTCATGGATATTATTTTGATACAAAAAGGCATATAGTATCAACAGCTATTACGATCTTATAAATATGTAATAATAATAAAATAAATCGAGGCGTAGGGATGTGACGACCCCATCGCCCATTGGTTTTACCAGTGCAATCAGTCAACGCAGGGCAGCTTGTGGCGAGCTGTTGGGGAACAGCGACCCCACGTACCCGAGTGCTCCTGGGGAGTTCTGTTACCCGTAAGGCGGGTGGGTGGGACAGTACTCTCTACCTCTGGCTTGCCTTGGCTGGCCGTCCAGAGTGGAGTCGTTAGGGCTATATGCCCCAGGGGTGGAAGTGAAAATTTGCATAAGACGCGAGTTGGTGCAGTGGCTTAACAGCCACTGGGCAGAAAGCGGTGTACACCTCTCGACACCCTTGAGTTCTCACACCGGTGTTGCCCTTGAGCCATCTTGGATGTCGCTTTTTGTGGGGGCCCATCTTGTGGGGACGAGTCACCGTCTGCCGGAAATAAAATTGGATACCGTTTTATTAGGCAGGCGTCCGGTTTTTTATCCATAGCCCAGTATTTAGTCCATCACTTTCATCAAAATAGACCAGTTCATTTTAGATTCCATTAACTCTCAAATAGTCCTTACACCCTGGCGGGTGTTGCCTCTGCGTGTGTCCCATGATACGGGCAAGGGCAACATCCGCTCGGTGTACCCCTTACATTTCATTAAAGTGTCGAAAGGGCCTCTACGTGTTGGCTTCGGCCCCGCGCACGCCTCCCAAAGGTCCGGAATACCATTGTTCCGTGATGGGAAAGACATACAAATAAATCGAAGGGACAGAGTTATGGTTATAGATACTGTAAATAAAATCAAATTAAGATACAGCGGGACAATTTCGACTTGGGGGCAAATGAAACTGATCCAATTTTCCCCATGTTTTTCAATGTTTGCATTATTAAATAGAGTGTCCACTGGTTACTTTAAATATGCTCTCCATTTTCATTTCTATTGCCATAGAATTTGCTTATAATGCCTTTTCCATTCCTATTGAAATTGCCATAGAAATTAATGACGTGCACATTTCCACTTTTCGATTAACGGGACGCCATCAGTAGTATTAGATTAGAGGGATCAACAGTAATGGATCTTATAATCCCCTAGAGGGTGACCGGATTGTCTCACATGACTCACATCCCCATATCCAATCGCTGGGAAATAACCTAACCTAACCACAAAATTAAAATTTTGAAAAACCCCTGACCGCGACATAGTAGACCGATTTTCATGAAACATGGCTAAGAACACTCCCGACTTACTCAGCTTTCAGACAAAAAACAATAAATCCAAATCGGTTCATCCGTTCGGGAGCTACGATGCCACAGGCAGACACACGCACAGACAGACAGACAGACAGACACGTCAAACTTATAACACCCCGTCGTTTTTGTTTTGCGTAGAGGGTTAATAAAACAAGTACTTAGTAATTAAGAACGCGTGTTTCTCAATCACTTACCATGCAATTTATTAACATAGTATTTATTTTAAAATAAAAGTTTGCTTACTATACGTAACTTTGCATATAGATGGTCAAGCAAATCCTGTCAAAGTAAAATGTGTGTTTTTAAGCCCCGACGCAAAAACGACGGGGTGTTATAAGTTTGACGTGTCTGTCTGTGTGTATGTCTGTCTGTTTGTCTGTCTGTTTGTCTGTCTGTCTGTGTGTGTGTCTGTCTGTGGCATCGTAGCTCTCGAACGGATGAACCGATTTTGATTTAGTTTTTTTGTCTGAAAGCTGAGTTAGTCGGGAGTGTTCTTAGCCATGTTTCATGAAAATCGGACCACTATCACAGAATATATAATAGTACAAGTACAGAAGGCTCACTCCTTTGATGTTCACAAAACGCCGCCATTCTAAATTCTTACCTACATTAACAAACGGACCGCACGCGTGCAGACGACATTGAATTCTATTGCGCCGCGCGAAGGTCGTCGCCACTGAATGGGCCGCGAACTCGCGGCCGCCGGCATGTACTTGTAGCGCGGCGAAAGGATCGCGGAGTGAGCCGCCCCTGCCACTATGTCGCGGTCGGGGGGTTTTTCAAAATTTTAATTTTGTGGTTAGGTTATGATAATTTGGCCCATATTGTTAGCTTGATATGTGTTGAAATGTCAAATATTAATATATTAGCGTCTCCCAAAGGTGTAACGCTATCTAGGCCACCGTACCTCTTTCTCTATGGCTTTGAGGTACGTTTTTTTCTTAAACTTTATCCGTCTATACGGAGTTTAACAGAGTTACATATGTCTTTGGTGCCGCTTAGCACCCATAGCACAAGCTTTGCTTAGTTTGGGGCTAAGTTGATCTGTGTAAGGTGTCCCCAATATTTATTTGTTTACATTTTTAAAAGTCTCCTTTTTAAGTGACAAGTCTTGTTAGAGCATCTATATTTTCTATATTTAAGCTATTATGACGACGAAAGCGCCTCCCGTCTGTTACCTCCTCAGGCTTAAAAAGCTAAACCGATTGAGATAAATCGTAAAGATTTTAAGCTTCTTGTTACTTGTACCAATTTAATCGAAAAATTTCCCATTTTAATGCAACGCTATCTAATATTAAAGAGATCAATAGCAATGCATCTCATAATCCCCTCCAGGTCCCGTATTGTTCCTCATCCCCATATCCAATACGGAAGTTGAGAAACATTTGAGCGCGTGGTATTTATGAGTACCTAAACCATTTCTTCGCCACCCTCGATGCAATTCTTAATAACTCAGCTTTCAAACAAAAAAAAAATCGAAATCGGTTCATCCGTTCGGTAGCTACGATGCCACAGACAGACACACACACAGACAGACAGACAAACAGACAGACAGTCAGACAGACATACAGACAGACAGACAGACAGACAGACAGACAGACACGTCAAACTTATAACACCCCTTCGTTTTTGCGTTGGGGGTTAAAAATAGCTACCGGTCTCCGATCCGATATATCCGATATATCCGATATATACATGCGTAGAATTTGTAAAAAACCCTTTATTCATTCATTCATTTATTTATTGATAAAATAATATATTTTACATGTCAGTGTTCTTACTTAACTTAATATTAATTAATTTTAAAATAGGCACTTATTATTATTATTAGTGTTTTACATAAATAAGTAGGTAGATGCATTATAATATTCTAGTTTTAGGTCATCGACCGCTATCAACAAATTCATCTACGTCGTAGCACGCGAGGTTTGTTAAAAAAGATTTAAGTTTGTTTGTTATACCTTTTATTTGTATTTTCTAAAATTAATAAAAAATGGAGCTCCAAAATTTTACTTCTTAAACTTTATTTTGACACACTTAATTGAACCTACTTGTTCAACCATTAGGTATTTCTATTACATCTACAATTACAAAGGTATTAAGAAATATATAAATTAATTGCCATTCCATGTAGAAGAAAACTAGAGTAGTTATTTTAATGGAAACTAGCACAATGACCCTTTGTGGTTAACGTTCAAAATTCAGGAACCGAAAACTCGCTCACACAAACTCTTTGGCCATAGTAGCGAATCGCATTTTTTTCGAGAATCGTTCGATCTGCCATCACCATCATATCAGCCCTTTATCGCCCATTGCTGAGCATAGGCCTCTCTTCTAGTACGCCACTTCTCCCTGTCCTGGGCTAGCCTTATCCAGTTGTGACCCGCAATTTTCCGGATGTTGTCGACCCAATTAGATCTGTATACATAGATCTATTTATTATTAATTGGGAGCCTGTTATGTCCCACTGCAGGGCAAAGGCCTCCCCCCTCTTTTTCCAATATTCCCGATCTCGGGCAGTTTCGGGCCAATATTTTTTTTTATTATTATAAATAATGGGCCTACTCTTGGCCACAGACTAGCCAAAGGCAAAGACGTGGCCTACGATGGAGTGAGCTCGCCCAGAATTATTAAGGAAGCAATCCAAGTCGTCCCGCCATCGCCGGCGGGGTCTGCTAGATTCTCGTGTTATGCCGGGTTGCCACTCTGTGGCAATCTTAGCCCACAGCTCACTCGGCATGCGGCAGACGTGTCCAGCCCAGTCCCACTTTAGCTTGGCCGCTTTCCGAGCCTTTTTTGTCTTGGAGTGCAGAATACATAGAATACCAGAATTTTATTTTATTTTATTATTATTTTTTTTATTTTTTTTAGAATTTTAATAAATAATACAATATGACACCGATAGTAAGGTCAGCATTCAGCAACATAGTAAATAGTAATGCAAGCCGGCAATAAAAGTCCCAATCTCATTAACGGCGTGTTCCTTCAGGGCGCACCCTAACACCATGTCCAATCGTTGAGAAATTGCTGAGGAGGAAATTCTGTGTGGCCATTTAAAGCCCCTATTCGGTGCAGTTCTTAGAGTTGCTTCTAATCTTTCAGTAGTGCAGATTAACATTTTAATGCATGGTACAGAAAAATCTCATGCTCCAATCCAATCAGTATCTATTATAAATGACATTTAGTTAGTGTAAGCCTCGATACAGCTCTTATAGTTCAAGTCTTTGGGAAGGGGCAGAATCAACATTTAAAGCATTTTGGTAGTAAAAATCCTAATTAATCTAGTAGAAATCCGTATTTATTGAGTGAATCAAGGAAATGCTTTCAATTGTATAAATTGCATTGCTTCGTACGTTAAATTCTAGAGCTCAGATCAGAGGGGATGTTGCGTGTACGACGGCCTTGCAGTCGGCAGTATTTAATGACTGGGTGCGTAGCCGAATGGCACTAACGCTCACGAAACGCTCACGAAACGACACGCTAGTAGATATCTATCTCTATCGCTCGTGCGTATTGGCGCGACAGTGCCGGACAAACTGGCGCGGCGTTTCGTTTTCGTTTGGCGTCGGAGAAATGCCATTCGGCTACGCACGCTGCATTGCTTCGAGAAATGTTATCGAATCTTAACCTAATTAAATTTGAAGTTTCTTACAGTAATACTGCCAGCAGACACACCACTGAAGTATTGCACTGCGGTATTACTGCAGCAATAATAGTGGTATAATTCTGAATCATTAATAAAATTACTAATCTTTACAGTTTCAGTAGTAGAAGTCAATATAGGTACTGACTACTGACAAAGAGGATCGAGTATCATAGAGAGTTACTGTCGAAGTAAAATGTGTAATCACAGTGCATAGACTGCCAACTCTTGACACAGGCTTAAAACTTTTGAACCTCAGTTTTGACAATTTGGCCCATATTCTTAGCTTGATATGTGTTAAAATGTCAAATATTAATATTAGCGCCATCTAGCTGAGCGTACCCCAAAGGTGTAATGCCATCTAGGCCACCGTACCTTTTTCTGTATGGTACTGAGCTCAGTACCTCAGCTGAAGTACGTTTTTTTCTTAGACTTTATCTGTTTATATGTCTTTGGTACTGATAACAGCATACCATCTGGTGCAATATAGGAAGGATAAGCACTATAATGAATCCTACACAATAGAATCCCCAATCTCATTTACAGCAGGATTCCAAAAACATTCCCTTAGAAATGAGGGTCGAATTTGGACAAAACACTTCACAGTAGGAAGTGCGGGGGCTTACACCCCTTCAGAGCAAGTGCACCCTCCGTCCAGTAGTTTATTCATAAATAAAAAGAGCCAGAGCCCATCCCATGACCCCTAGCTCACGTTAAAGAGCTTTCACTTTGTCCAATTCGACATCGAATGTCCGATGACCATTGGAAAAAGACGGTTGATAGAGAAGTGACCCATACATTTGAGTGTTTTTTTTTTTGAAAACTGATAAATAAACACAAAAAATAGATTTGTGAATGTTTTATACCGGAGGTCAAGAAATAATGGTCTCTACTAGGTTTGTGAATTACCTATTTTTCTATAAAATAAATCACTTCAGAATTCGGGGGGTGCAGTTTCATCAATGGTAATAGCTAAGTGCTTGCACACTGTACCGATCTCAATAGCAATCTTATGGTGCTCCCACATCGGATGTTATAAATATTATACTATAACTTGGAGTCAGAGGGACACCGCGATGGCGCGATGGCGCGCTGTCACTGTCAGACCATGACCAGTGTTCCACCAGTGTTTTGTCAGTATATAACATTTATAACAGCCCAGTGATGGAGCACCATAAATCTACTCCCAACCAATTTTATTTTCTTAAAATATTGTCTATACATAATATCATCTCTGTATTCCCAAAAGGGGTAGGCACTTGACACTGCTCAATTATTTACTTTAGGTTGCCAGCCCGTCGCTTACTCCACCATTGAACTCATACCCCACAGTCGGCTTCTACGACACCCACGGGAAGAAAGGTAATATTAACCATAATAATTAACCAGTTTACGTTTCGCATTTAAGTAAATAAGTATAACCAAATCGCTAAATAACCTAACCACAAAATTAAAATTTTGAAGAAACTCCCGACCGTGACATCGTAGACCGATTTTCATGAAACATGCTAAGAACACTCCCGACTAACTCAGCTTTCAGATAAAAAAACTAAATCTAAATCGGTTCATCCATTCGGGAGCTACGATGCCACAGACAGACACACACAAACAGACAGACAGACAGAAAGACAAACAGACAGACGGACAGACTCGCCAAACTTATAACACTCCGTCGTTTATGCGTCGGGGGTTAAAAATCCGGTTTCCTCAGCTGTAGGTACCAACGAGAAAAATCATCACGAAAAGAACAAAAAGCAAGAAAATTACATTACACCCCCATAATAAAAATCTCCTGTTTATGGGTTATATATCATATTTTAAATGTCAAATCGGGCCCTCGTGTAGAGTTGTAATCTCAAGCCAAGGGTCCCGTGGCGAACCCCCTATCCATGACTTAGCAAGAATTATAAGCTTTTTATACGGAAGTACGGAACGCTATACAATAAGAGAGGCATTCATGACTGTTTACTGCCAAACATCGATTTCTTCCACTACAGTTCAAAGTCTAAGAAAGTTTTTGTACATATTAAAAAACCGGCCAAGACCGTGTCGGGCCACGCTCAGTGTAGGGTTCCGTAATTTTCTCAAAAACTACTGAAAATAATTTTCCTATTATTGCTTGATAAACCTCATCAAAAGTTGGCTGGGGTACCTCACATTCATCAATGCTGTTGTTATGGGAGGGGGCTGGTGTATCTAACGTGCTAAATACTGCTACAAAATGTTTTCAGGGTATAGACTAGATAAACTTGTCTTGACATCTTTTATGTAGGGTTTTAAAGTTCTATAGAGTAGAAAAAATTTATTTCATATTTTGATGTTTTTACATCACGAGTTGTATCAAGTCATACCAATATATTGAGGATGCGTGGTGTTTATACGATCCGCGTCTAATAGAAAAGTAGTCGACGCTTGTTATTTAATCTATTCCCCTCTCCCTAATATTCTGACGCTTGTTGCCTAACGTAGCGAATAGTTACATCACAATGCATAGACAAGATGCCGATTGTTAGCGCTCCGTAGCGAAACAAACGCAACAGGCTCTGTCATAACAATAATAAAGAGTACTATCGTACAGTATGGCCACTCCCGCTCCCCGCTGAAAGTGCGCGCGAACAGTCGACCTGTCATATTTCACTCATACAAAGCATAACGTAGCGCAAGCAATCATCTTTGTCTAAGCGGGCAGGTAGCATCAAATCAAAGTTTAACGATATATTTCTGAATCTTGGATGTTTTCTATGTATAATAAGTATGTATTTGTTACATTATACCTCTATATATCGTTGTCTGAGTACCTGCAACACAAGCCTTCTTGAGCTTACCGTGGGACTACGTCAATCTGTGTAAGAATGTCCTATAATATTTATTTATTTATTTATCCCCTTTAGCTGTCACTGCATTGATTTAAGTTGATGTTTATGTACCTATGTTGACTTCAGTATGTATTTTGTACCTTCCGGCCTAGCCCACATGTCTTTCGTTGACGATAGACGCCAATCGGAACGCAGTCTGGCTCTGTCGCGCCAATACGGGAGAGCTATAGAGATAGTTAACTACGATAACGATATTGTCTTCGGTTACCGCGATAGTTACTCATGAAATAAAACTATGGAAAACGGATTAAATCGCTTATAATGAATTTAAAATCCCGACCGCGACTCGGTAAACGTGGTGCAGGACGCCCTGTGACAAGATGGAGTGACGACATCCGCAAGTTGGCTGGTGTTGGCTGGATGAGATTAGCTGAAGATCGGGAGCAGTGGCGTGCATTAGGAGAGGCCTATGTCCAGCAGTGGACGAGGATAGGCTGATAATGATGATGATGATGGAATTTAAAATACATCCCGACGTTTCGAACTCTTTAGTGCGTTTTCACATTATCCGATCCGATATCGGATGTCGGAAGGATTTCAATAGAAAAAATCCAAGATGGCGCCTGTAATGTATGGGATATCGGTCCGACATCCGATATCGGATCGGATAATGTGAAAACGCACTTACAGCGTTCGTCACCCGTTGACCACGAACGCTGTAAAGAGTTCGAAACGTCGGGATGTATTTTAAATTCATTATACGCGATTTAATCCGTTTTCCATAGTTTTATTTCATACGATAACGATATTATAGAGAGCCTGTTTAATCGATTTTGGAACAAAAACGCCACCTATTTTTCTAGTTCCTTTCTTGTCTCCTCAAATTCCGCTCGAAAGGCCCCACGTGACGAGACTTATTAATATAATATAGTTATTTGTTATACAAGGGGGCAAAGTTGTATTTTAACGCCGAGTGTGGAATTGAAAAACGAGCAAGTGAAAGGATTCTATAGTTGAACCACGAGCGAAGCGAGTGGTTCGAGAATAGAATCCTGAACTTGCGAGTTTTTTAACACACGAGAAGTAAAATACATTTGCACCCGAGTGTAACACAAAACTTTTCCCCTCACTATAGCGAGGAAACTACAACGCAAAAAGTGCGTTTATCACTGCTTCCAGTAGATCCACAGGTGGTAAATCATCTTTATTACTAGATTCACCTACTTTTATCAATTTTAAAGCAGTTAATTTGATTTTATTCAAGGTCAAATTACTTTACCCACTAGTGGATAAAATGCGTTTTTACCCGCTGGTATTAAAGGACAAAACACGTGTTTCTGAGCTAGTGAGGGGAAAAACAATTAACCTAATATTGTTTCTAGAATTATGAAGCGTACAAAACGCTTACAATTCCCCTATTGTCAAAGCATTACAGGGCATTAAGATCATTTTAGCGCTATATTTGATTGTCCTGAGGGCCTACCGCCAACAACTGTAGCGTTTGATGTGCTTTACTCTTATTTTTAAATTAAAAGAAAAATTAATAAAGTCACACTCCTGCAGGACTCGAACCTGTGAGGCTGCGACTGCGATTTTTAATCCCCGACGCAAAAACGACGGGGTGTTGTCAGTTGGACGTGTGTCTGTCTGTCTATATGTGTGTCTCTCTGTGTCATCGTAGCTTTAGAACCAATTAACGGATTTAGATTTCGTTTTTGTTTTTGTGCTGAACTAGTAACTAAGTAACTAACATATATGGCTAACACTGTCGAGTGTTCTTAGTTCTTAGCCATTATTTATGTTTGATGAGAATTGATCAATTATGTCGGGGGTTTTTCAAATTTTAAATATTGTACAGTCGTCTACAAAGAGATGTATCCATTTTTTCACCTTATTACAATGCAATAAGACCGTACCTATTGTGGTAAGTATTATAAATAAATTCGACTTATTGACCGGGATATAGACCTAGATTACCTTTTTGATTTTTGTCGAGTTCCCGGTATTTCGAAGCAGTTGCATCATGATCACGGAAAATTGACGAAGGCGGGTGGATGTCAAAGTTGCATAGACAGCGCGCTCACGATGCATGCAACTGCGTTGAAATATCGGGAGCCCGACAAAAATCAAAAAGGTAATCTAGGTCTATATCCCGCAGCAGCGGCTGGTCCATACACGCCGATTCCCACCGGCTTGCCTAAAATTGATTACTATTAAAGTACCTAATGTTAATAAGGTAGGTTTCTTTTTGCTCAGTGTTGCCTAGCAGAAATTTTCACCAGCCGCCACTGATATCCCGGTCAATACACCGTGTTTCCGGTATCACTCAAAACCTCAGACACCCCAACTGATTTTTATTTTTTCAAACGTGTCTAGAGTGTTCATCTTTTAATCTGATGATTATTATTTTTTTAAATTGAATTTTTCATTTTCTGTACAGCTCTACTCGACTTTTAACTCTACACTCAATAAAATAATTGCTAGCTACCATCATAAACCTTCAAACTATTTATTTGTGTACGTTACTGCAACGACATAAGGTTTAACAATAGACAGCTATGTCACTGTAAAGCACTTAAGCTTTGTCACAGTAAACTTCAAATTGGACAGGTAATCGCAGTAAGCAAATTTAAACCTAACATTCAAAATGACAAGGTTGTAATTTGGTAGGAGTTCAATTTGTTATGACTTATGATAAACATTAAAAGTAAACTGACACACAACGTCAAATTCGTAGCGGAAAAAATAATCGTCCACGTAACCAGCCATTATTAATACCCCTAAATACTGAAAAAGGTATACAACCTCTAGCAATGTGATATGCACAATGTTGTATTACGAATTAGTAGAATGGGCACGTAAAAAATAACTAATAATACAAATTAAAACAAAAAATATTACCCCCATCAAGATATAGCTCAATCGATTCTACTCTCGATTCTGAACAAACGGTTTTCAGGTTTTTAGTGTTAAGTGAAACACGGTGTATAAGTCTACTATTATATATTCTGTGATATAAGTGTAATGAAAACAACCGTGAATCATTTTAAAACTCTTATTACAAATTCGTACTAAAAATGACATAGCACGTTGAACTTATTTTGAAAATTGGTCGGGGGTTTTTCAAAATTTAAATATTGTATTGTGGCTATTATAAATTCATACTAAAGAATAAAGGAAAATACGATTAACACAAAACTTTGTAAATATTTGTCTGCACCTTATAAATAAATAATAATTTGAAATAGCACATTGAACTTAGTTCGCGGTAAGCCCCTCTGTTGTAGACCTCGAAACGTCACGAACGAGAGATTATGAGGGCATTGCTTCCGAGCAGTCGGGTATTAAAATATCTGATCTAAATAATAAGGCACGGGCCAGCGACAGAAATGTAAAGAAAAGCTTTTAGTATATTTTTGACAGAAAATCGTTCTAACTTAGAGAAAGGTCATGTCTGCCATTTTTAACACTCGATGCAAAAACGACGGGGTGTCATAAGTTTGACGTGTCTGTCTGTCTGTCTGTCTATGTGTGTTTGTCTGTGGCATCGTAGTTCCCAAACGGATGAACCGATTTGGATGTATCGATGTAGGGAACAAATCAAATTATTTTATTAAATATTTTTTGGTTTGTTTTTTTTTTTAAGTAGTAACACTACATTATAAACTGAAATAGATACCATACACTAAAGAAAAAGCGATCAAGCCCACTGGTGGCGAAGCCGGGAATCGAACCCGGGTCTTCAGCTAACGCGGCTGACGTGTTGGACCGCTACACCACCCCGACCGCCGAGGTACCCGTCGAAATTTCTCTAGTGTATGTTATCTCTGAAGGCTAGGTGCCTTTGACCAACTCTAAGGGCGAGCAAATTGTGCTTGCACCTCCTATATGAATCCTTTTGCAGGATTACGATATAGCAAAAGAGATGGTGCTGCCTTGATCGCTTTTTCTTTAGGGTATGGTATCTATTTCAGTTTACGATTTAGATGTAGTTTATTTTTTGTTTTAAAGCTGAGTTAGTTGGGAGTGTTCTTAGACTTCTGAGCCATGTTTCATGAAAATCGGTCCACTATGTCGGGGATTTAATCAAAATTTTAATATTTAGAAAAAGTTTTCTGCACACTAGCGCGAAGAAGTCTTCCAAAGAAATCGCGAAGCGTCTGATTTATGTAACTGGTGACCGAAGAGCTGGCGACTTCCTCACACAACGTATCAGCATTGCGGTACAGCGAGGATTCGCCAGCATCCTTGGTACAGTCACCAGAATAAATAGTGATGATTTCTGTACCTTGTCACTTTAACGTCGTGTTTGAAATGACTTACGAAATTGTCAAACGATTAAAAGCGACAAGGTACAGAAATCATCACTTATTTACGTCGGTGACTGTACAATGCAGGGTCTATTTTAGATATTAGCACATGTACCTCTATATTAGCTAGGTAGCTATATTTCTGTCCAAGTCAAAGTCAATATAATTCTAGATTAGACATTAGCTAGCTTTTAAGTTTAGTCTTAGTTTGATCTTAGTTTCTTATACTTATATGTAATTATATATGTAATTCTAGATTAAAATAGGCTTACAACGAGCACTTTTGAATGTATATCAGCAGCGGCTGGTCCATACAAGCCGATTCCTAGATTCCCACCGTCTTGCCTAAAATTGATTACTAGTAAAGTACTTAATCCATTTTAGGCAAGCCTTTTTGCTCAGTTTTGCCTAACAGAAATTTTCACCAGCCGCCACTGATGTGTTATAAGGTATATATGCGTGTGTGTGTATGTTGTTTATTATGGTCTACGATACAAGACAGATGCAGCACTCCTTAAATGGGACAGCCAATAATGGTTAACGACCACGAGCAATTACAGGCCGGGAGTAATTGAGACGGTGGCACGTCTTTAATGGTGCTCCCACACTGGTTATATTATAAGTGTTTATACATATTCACGGTGTGACAAGGACAACCGCGTCTTTAATACGAGGACTAGGCAATCTAGGTATCTAACTTAGTCCTGGAACATTTTAACGCTTTTTTTTACAGATGAAGGAGAAATATTTTATTTATATTTATAAAAACTAGTGATAACAGAGTAAAGAGACTATAAAAACAAAACAAATAATTCACATCTTCGCATTCATTAATTGAAGTTGGGAATGGCTGTTCCGTTATCAAAACTTTTTGATTGAACATTTTAACTTTTTGATTAAATTGATCTCATTTTGACACGACATACTCGTACTGCCTCAGTCGCATTTAAAATGATGCTTTTAAATTAGATATCAATAAATGATGTATAACTAAGTAAATAACTAAGCAATGTAAGGATTAGACTTATATTGACCGGGATATAGACCGTGATTACCTTTTTGATTTTTGTCGAGCTCCCGATATTTGCAACTGCGTCGAAATATCGGGAGCTCGACAAAAATCAAAAAGGTAATCACGGTCTATATCCCGGTCAATATAAGTCTAATGAAAATAACCGTGAATCATTCAAAACTCTCAATGTAAGGATGTTAAAATTGGGAATGAAAAGATTCAAAATTGAAGGTTCACTTGAACTTCCAAAATACATTAAAAAATATTAGGTATGATTTTGATTTCTGAAACTACATAGTCGTGTCATGATCAAGTTAATTTAGTCCCTTAGGCACTGGTCCCACCGCGAGCTATATGAGCTATCGGCTATAAAAACGAACAAAAGATAAGAACTTCCGTGCAAAACTCGCGGTGGAACCAGTGCCTAATAACTGTCGTTTATGACTTTTAAAATCTTTTATAATAATGCAATATTTCTAAAGTTTGAACCAATATCATAAACGATTATTAATTGTAATAATTATCGCTTATGATCTTGTTTCTTTTACTTTTCGAGATTTACTCAATGACAAAAGATTAAAACCGCGAGAAGAACAGTTTCCCCGTTAACAACAAGAATGCAATCCGTCTTAAGGGTGTTTCCCACCTAATTCTCTACCGAGAAGGGTTGGGGATGTCTTGTGTAGGAATTTATGGCGTTTATGATCCCCTGGGGTTGCCGGGAATTGGATAATCTGCTCCCTTGCTGTTTTATTGCAACCTTTTCTTATTTCTTAAGATGACTCATGTTGCAACAGTTTGCTTTCTGAATGGAACAGAAAAAAAAACCGGCCAGGAGCGTGTCGGGCCACGCTCACTGTAGGGTTCTGTAGTTTCCCAAAACTGTTCAACCTATCAAGTTCAAAATTATTTTCCTAGAAAGTTTTTATAAAGATATACTTTTGTAATTTTTTTCATATTTTTTAAAGTTATGGTTCAAAAGTTTGGGGGGGAGGACACATTTTTTTTTACTTTGGGGGCGATTATTTCAGAAAATATGAACATTATCAAAAAATAGTTTTAGTAAACCCCTATTTATTTTTAAATACCTATCCAACAATATATCACACGTTAGGGATGAAATGAAAAAAAAAATCACTCCCCACTTTACGTGTAGGGGGGGGGGGTACCCTAATAAAACATTTTTTTCCTCTTTTTATTTTTACACTTTGTCGGCGTGATTGATATACCTACATATGTATTTGTACCAAATTTCAGCTTTCTAGTGCTAACGGTTACTGAGATTATCCGCGGACGGACGGACGGACGGACCGACAGACATGGCGAAACTATAAAAGGGTTCCTGGTTGACTACGGAACCCTAAAAAAGTTAGTAATAAAGCAACGAATGATGATGTTATTGATTCTGTGGAAGTTAATAGTAGGTACTTAAAGAAGATATAATGCGTTCTCTCTTGGACCAAAGACAGTCAGAGACAGTAGAGATTTGACCTACCTTACTATTTACGTCAGTAAAATTTACAAATATGGTTGAGTCAAGATTGCACTTCTTTTATCGCTGTTTCTTCAAATCAACTCGTATTTTTTTACAGATGTTTGTTTGTGTGTTGTATCACGTCATAAGTCAGCTGGAGAGCAATCATCATAATAGTTGTAACGAGAGACGCTCTAATAGAGAGTTCAGTCGTTATTCTTATAGCAAGGCCGAGTCGTGGTCTCAACAAACCAATGTAAAACGATTTCGATAGAACCATGGTAAAGTGACAATAGTATTTGTTCGTCTCGATGCAAAATGCACGGTGTAGAAATGTGCTTACTTGGGTAGGAACAAGATCGGCCGAAGTGGAGGCATACAGTGAGAACAAAAGTGCAAGCCTTCGAAGAACAGAGACGAGTGGAACTTGACGCCAAGCGCGACGAGATAAATGTCCGACCACCTGCAGCCTTCAACTATAATTTCATCGGAGGAGTGCTGACATGCAGTGAGTGTTGGTCGTACATTCACTGCAAAAATAGGCTACGTCAGCCACCTGAGAGCTCACGACCGTCGCTCTCAATAATAAGCCAAAACCTAGTCGGTGAAGCTGAAACCGGCCGGGTCAGGACGATGATGATGATGGTAGGAACAACTACATATACCTACTGAAAAGAGAAAACTATTATAAGTGTTCGAGAAGTCTCGCCGAGATTAAATATGTCGCGTCAGGCCTTCACCATCGAGCTAGTACACCCAAAGCGTCTATTCTTTGTGGTCTTTGGGTCTCTTTACATTTGATCCTATCGCTCGGGTTCTCAGCGAGTCAGATTGTGACTACGGTTTTCGCGTTAGGCCTTTAGTGTCGAGTATCACTCACAGTAAAGTCTTTGGTCGTCAGTTTAGAGCAAGGTTCCCAAACTTGATTCAAGTACGCCTCCCTGTCGTCAAAATTCAGATGTCCAGGCCCCTCCCCCTTACTATTAGTTAATAGTAAGGGGGAGGGGCCTTATGAAAAATATTTCATGTTTTAAAGAAAATGGATTGACTTGGAAATCGCATGAAAATACAATGTATCTCCGAAGTTATCATATTACTTACACCGACGACAAAATGGTTTCATGCGATTGCCAAGTCAGTCCATTTTCTTTAAAACATGAAATATTTTTCATATTGATAATATGATCGCTATAAGTAATATGTTATTAGGTTAGCTATACGTAAACTATGTAATAACTTGTGGCAGAAGGTCCTTTATGTAGGGACTGAATACCTAACCTGGGTACCTAACCAGATAAGGTAATGTGATGTGTGCATTTGTCCCAGGGTCCTGTGCCCCCTTTATAATGTTACTGCGCGCCCCCGCGCCCCACAGTTTGAAAAATCCTAGAGGTCTTGTTACACTGGTCCTATCTCCCGGTTTCTCGACCAATCAGAACACGGCGTGCATTCGGCGCCAGCTGCCCAATTGTCGGTAGAATTCCAATTTGCTCCTATTACGAGCTGCTTGCGTGGCGTCGCAAGACTCGCGAGGCAATGGACGTCTCGTTGCACATATTGTGAAGTTGTATACCTACTTACTTAGCTTATTGAATACATACATACATACATACAATCACGCCTGTTTCCCATAAAGGGGTAGGCAGAGCACATGAAACTACTAAAGCTTCAGGGCCACTCTTGGCAAATAAGGGGTTAAAAGAAAACGAAACTGTGTGGCATTGCAGTGACAGGTTGCCAGCCTCTCGCCTACACCACAATTTAATTGAATAGCTTATAGAAATCTATTTATCTATAGCAGCCTTTAAAGCGTCCGTCTTCGGACATAGGCCTTCTCTCCATTCCTCCACGCTTGTCGGTCCATCGCCATCCGCATCCAGTTATCGCCAGCTTATAAACCAATCAACCAGCCAGCTTATAGAAATAAATCTCGATTATGTAGGTATTTACAAAACAGAAAAAAATACCAAGGCCTCGAAACCGAGGTTAAACCAATAAGAGTCCTCAGGTTACCGTGTAAATGATGGACCTTCGATCAGATCAGACCCCGTAGCCGAATGGCATTTTTACGACGCGAAACGAAAACGAAACGCTGCGAAAGGCAGTCTGGCTCTGTCGCGCCAATATGAAAGAGCGACAGAGATATCTATAAGCATTTTTTTCGTGAGCGTTTGGGCCATTCGGCTACACACGCAGATGACGTTGATGAGATGATGATGATGATGGTCAAGGAGGTACGGGCCGAAAACTCTCAGAAATAAACGGTTTTAAGTTTTTACCGCTGGACGTCGTCCACGATGGGTCATCATAACAACCAATGCCTTAATGATATCAGTGAGATCAAAATCTAAACGTACGTACATCATCCTCCTTGCGTTATCCCGGCATTTGCCACGGCTCATGGGAGCCTGGGGTCCGCTTTGACAACTAATCCCAAGATTTGGCGTAGGCACTATAGTTTTACGAAAGCGACTGCCATCTGACCTTCCAACCCGAAGGGTAACTAGATCTTATTGACTCACGATGTTTTCCTTCACCGAAAAGCGACTGGCAAAATATCAAATGATATTTCGCGCATAAGTTCCGAAAAACTCTTTGGTTCGAGCTGGGGTTCGAACTCGCGACCTCCGGAACGAAAGTCGCACGCACTTACCGCTAGGCTACCAGCGCTTCTCTTCGAAATGTATGCGTACATAATTATAAAATTTAAATTTTGAAAAACCAACATAGTTAACCGTTTTTTATCAAAAATGGCTAAGAACACTTCGGGCTAATTCAGATTTCAAACAAAAAGGAATCTAAATCGGTTCATCCGTTCGGGAGCACAGACAGACACAAACACAGACTGACAGACACGTCAAACTTATATCGTCTCGCCGTTTTTGCGTCAGGACTTAAAAACAGGACCCTACGTAGATCACGGAGTGTATTACCTATTAATAAAATTCGCAACACAGACTTTAGCAGACATGCCAAACTTGTGGTAAGGACAATATTATTCTAGTCTCAGCCATGTAACTTGGATGAAGTTACAGACAAAAAATTGGTAACTTTTAGCAAAAGAAACTTAGGCATCTTCAAACTTTGTCCCTAGTTACTGAGTAAGTATGCGTGCTGAATCTAAACCTAGATCTTTAACTTGGAAAAACACTTTATCAAAGAAACAAAAGTATAAGAACAAGGAGAATTGGATGGAAATAATTTACTTATTGAAGAATTGTTTCAACCATAGAGTACCAGTGCTCGACAGTATATTATTAGATGTGACTTTACACCACGCAGTGATCCACCTAGCTCCAAACTAAGCAAAGTATAAGGCTACTATTAGACTCATATCGAATTTGGCACAATAAAATATGATTGTCTTCTGTAGTATTTGACATAAAAAAAAATATTAATAGATTTTGGGTATTGAAAGTGTATGATTACTACGTATTTCCGATTAAAAATGTGTGTATATTTTTTTATTTTGGCCACCGAAAACGCTGTCAGCGATGTAGTGACGTCATCGAATACGAACTTACTTCATGTTAAAACAAACACTGACATAATGATTTTTATGCCTCATACTTAAAAGTCAGAAAATGTTGTTTTCGAGTAGAATGACCTGATGCACAGATAATCTATAGATTAACATGACTGTGTTAAAAATCGAAATAAGATGTCATATATTAAAGAAAAAATGATGAGCACCACCGTTTGTATGGAGAATTGACCCCTACCGTATGGTCTTAAATAACCAGACGCTTTAATCAATTGACTCCCGATATTTTTTTATTCTAAACATTACAGCTGGCTCCAGTGTCCAGTATATACTTAGCCGACCTGGATAAACTCGTAAGCGGTAAATTGCATGACTCACTGGATGACATTTCACAGCTGCGCTGCGCACGAGTTCTATAGGTAACGCAGCAGCAGTCACACATCAGGCCCCGTAGCCGAATGGCATTTCTCCGACGCCAAACGAAAGCGATACGCCGCTGGCTCTGTCGCGCCAATACGCAAGCGCGATAGAGATAGATATCTACTAGCGCTTCGTTTCGTGAGCGATTGTGCCATTCGGCTAGCCACCCTGGGAGTGTAGAGCCGCCTTTACACCGTATCGAATTTTGACACATTAGTGTCCCTGTCCAAGCATGGAGCGTAATAACAACCACAAAATAAAAAAATTGAAAAAAAGTCTCGACATGGACCGATTTTTATGAAACATGGCTAAGAACACTCCCGACTAACTCAGCTTTCAAACAAAAAAAAAAACTAAATCTAAATCGGTTCATCCGTTCGGGAGCTACGGGAGCTAGCGGAACCAAACAATCTACAAATTTTTAACCCCCGACGCAAAAACGACGGGGTGTTATAAGTTTGACGTGTCTGTCGTTTGTGTGCGTCTGTCTGAACTTTCGAACAGATGAACCGATTTACGGGTCACTGACCCTGCCTGCTAAGCCGCGGCCCCGGGTTCGAATCCCGGTAAGGGCATTTATTTGTGTGATGATCACAGATATTTTGTTCCTGAGTCATGGATGTTTTCTATGTATATATGTGAGTGTGCACGGCAAAACGTCCCACTTTGTCAACTGCTATAAAGCCGTTTTGTCAGTTTATTCATATAAAAATACAAGTAAATCTCGCCTTAATGGTAATCGACAAAGTGGGACGTTTTACTAAACACACTCACATATTAGTATTTGTATATTATATATATCGTTGTCTGAGTACCCACAACACAAGCTTTCTTGAGCTTACGGTGGGACTATGCAAGAATGTCCTATAATATTTATTTATTTAGATTTGTTTTTTTTTTTGTTTGGAAGCTGAAATTAATAAAAATCGGTGCACTAATATCAGGGGCTTTTCCCAATTTTTTTTCATTGTGGTTATTCATACAGAATTCGACGCGGTGTAATCTAAAATCTTCTTTTCCGATTTGTAAAACGAGTTGACATGTCTCCAAATACGAATTGGGAGGGTGTTTTATAGCAATTTGTATGTTTGAGGAATAAGCAGTTATTTCCATTTGTATGATGTCTTTAGAATACTTCAGAGTTATGAATCAACTTTTATATGTGGGCTTATTATCCGTCCGCCATTGCTGTATTTTTAACCCCCGACGCAAAAACGACGGGGTGTTATAAGTTTGACGTGTCTGTCTGTCTGTCTGTCTGTCTGTGTGTGTGTCTGTCTGTGGCATCGTAGCTCCCGAACGGATGAACCGATTTGAATTTGTTTTTTTTGTATGAAAGCTGAGTTAGTCGGGAGTGTTCTTAGCCATGTTCCATGAGAATCGGTCTAGTATGACGCGGTCGGGGGTTTTTTCAAAATTTTAATTTTGTGGTTTTGTTAGGTTAGGTTATGTATGCTGCTGAGGACTTCTTATTTAGTATTAATTTTCAGAGTTTAATGACAGGCAATACAATAATTATTGTACTATCAGCAGCAAAAGTGCATGGCGAATTTATCAATTCATTCATTAATCATTTCTTTATGCACTTTTACAGCTGATAGTATACATAATATTACTTTATTTTGTAGATTAGAGTAAAATACCTAGTTATCAGGCGAAGATAAGTATTTACTCATGCGTGAGTCAAGTTTAAGGAAGATTTTACAAATTTAATTCAGATTTTCTTTACAAATTGTTTCTTAAATTTACTTTTGCTAGTTTTTTTTTATTCTTCCTTATGTTAACCAACAATAACGAAGCAAGTACTAAACCACCAAGAAACGAGCGCCGAGCATATTCCAATTTAAAGACAACTACAAGTCTTCTCTTGTTTTGGGTGTCCATAGGAGGCAGTGATAGCGTACAATCAGGTGATCCTTCTTCTCGTTAGCCTCCCGTCTCATATAAAAAGCTCCCGAATTCAGAAACAACCATGTATATCTTTTTCAAATCTAGGCCAGTTCAACGTCCGACAATTAAAGCAAACAACCGTTTTCGACAATCGTTCGTTAATTGATGGCGACATGATAACGACGCGACAACGATATGATAACGACGCGACAACGATATGATAACGACGCGACAACCATAAGCTAGCGACGCGATATAGCCGATAAAGATATGAGTATTATGAGTGCTCGGCAAACAGCCAAAGGGTGGAAGCAGTTATGAAGTCGTTAATATCTTATCGATTACAGAAGTTAAGATTAGCTGGTGAATACCAAGCCCATTAATGTATTTTTTTTTACTTATAGTTAAACTTTATTGCACAGTAAAAATATACAGTTACAAAAGGCGGACTTAATGCTACATGGCATTCTCTACCAGTCAACCTTTAGGCCAAACAGAGAAGACCAAAAAAGGTGCGGGATATGTAAAGAACACTAAAGACTCGACTACAAATTAAATAAACTATTACTTATATATAAATTGTAATAGATATCATACACGAAAAAAAAACCTAGTTGTACTTAAATATACTTAGGTTATTATAGTTTTTAACATACATACATACATACATACATACAATCACGCCTGTTTCCCAGAGGGGTAGGGGTGATCTCTGATAGTTTTTAAGTTAGTTTTTATATAAGTACCATACATATTTAAATAATAAACGGTAAGTCTTAATGTATATAATATCCTCGTGTGGTGACGGGTTGAGAATTACACCACCCCCTTTCTTCCCATGGGTGTTGTAGAAGTCGACTGCGGGATACGGGTTCAGTGGTGGTGTGGGCTATGGGCTGGCTACCTGTTACTGTAATAGGTATCGGTTTCATTCGACTTCATAATTGATGGATATGGCACTGAAACTTTAGCAGTGTCATGTGCTCTGCCTGCCCATTTGGGCAATACAGACGTGAGTTTTTTCATACATTGTAAGTAGCTCTGTTTTTTCTTAGAAACATTTTTAGTAAGGTGCATCAGGGTAATTCCGAAAGTCTTCCGAGTCGCATAAAAATCACCATTATTTCCGTCATATCAAGATTCCCCTTTAGAAATTACCCGAGCATTTCTGTCATTCGGAATTACCCTAATGCACCTTACTTAATGTGTTTGATGTTACTTACCTATTTGTAAAGTACCGTGCATAGCCCGTAATATTTATCAACCATTTATTGAGTCGCAACTTCAGTAGAGATTCAGTATAATACTCTACATAAATAAGTACTTAGCAGAAAATATTCAGCCAAATATAATACACAGGTATGTAAACATCAGATTAATGTGTTGACTTGTGGCGCCGTCTTTTACTCTTTATCATTCGATGCTTAAGAGGTATTCGAGGTTTTTAATCTGTTCATGATTTGATGTCATGTTCAGTCATTCATTTTAATTCCGTGGCAAAATGTAATTGGATTAATGACTGTGTTTAGTTTAATGACAGTTTCATATTACCTAGACAAATTAAACATTTTACGGTAGGTAAGTAAACTATATCATCAAAAATGCATGTGGTGTCATTGGTGTCCAATTATTGATTTATTTTTCTATTTTCAAAGAAAGGTTCCGTACCGGAGGAAGGATGTATGTCTGTCCGTCTGTCACATTACTAATTTTTACTGGCGAATATTGTCGATACTTCAATGAAATATTTTGTGTATCTACATGTAGGTAAATTTTGATTCATAATTTTGATTTTGATCATGAGCACGCACAGAGCCGCGACGAATGGCGGAAAACAGGGGAGGCCTTGGCCCAGCAGTGGGACACATTATAGAGGCTATAGAAAAAAAAAGTTGCCACTTACCTAATAGTAATTTTAATTTACGATGAATTATTATGAATTAAATAAGAATATTTCTTAATTTCTAAAATCGAAACGTATTTTTGACGATTCTGTGTTGAAATAGATGTAATTCAACTACATACTTATACACTTTACGGAATATGGGTACCTACTGATTTGAAAATACTCCGAAAATGTATAGTGCAGTCAAGGTAGGGGTCATCATATTATATCTAGTTTTACCCCCTTATTTCATACACGTTCACTAAAGTTACCAAGCCGATAAAGTTCGATTGTCCCTTTCTATCACAACAATACGTCGGAAAGGGACAAAGGAACTTTATCGGCTTGATAACTTCAGTGAACGTTTACGAATAAGGGGGTTAATGTTAAATCAATCATACCAATATCACATTATAAACAGTTCGAATGCCGCTTTTTGTCGCGTGTGCGCCTAATCGGAATCGGATCGGCCGACAATCGGATCGGCTTACCGGCTGCGGTCAGTGACCTTTGGCTTGTCATATCATCCATTTCGGAAAGGGTTGTGGTATGAACACTATGAACTTACTGATGTTGAATATAGAGGTAGATAACATTTTTAGAAGCATAACATTGCTTATCCATAAGTACTTTAATATAATAAATGGTAAAGTGTGTGTGTTCTGTTAGATTGTCCGTCTTTCACGGCGAAACGGAGCGACGAATTGACGTTATTTATTTAAGTGGAGATAGTTGAAGGGATGGAGAGTGACATAAGCTAATACTTTTTCTCTCTCTCCCGGCCCCCACTTCCATAAAATGAGGGGTAGAAGTTTGTATAGATTAAGTATAGTAATACATGTTATCTTAAGTTGTGACATTTAGAGTCATTTGTACCTCTAAAGTAATTTTAGACTTTCATTTTTATGTCTATTTGTACTTTTTTTTATATTGTGTACTTTTAGTTGTAATTCGGCTTGAGACCTTATACATCTCTAATATAAATTGTAGTAGCGTTATACATTAGGTAAAATTAGTATTGTATCAATTGTGTAATTTAAATTCAAATATAAAAAATATGTTAAAATGTATGTGACGTGTAAAAGTGCCCCTGTGGCTTATTTGCTAAATAAATATTTTGAATTTTGTATGGAGTTCGAATTTAACGCGAACGAAGCCGCGGGCAAAATTTAAAATATCGGAATACATACATATTATATTTGAGTACTTAGTGATTATATGACTTCATGACCTCCAAAAAAGAGACATCATTATACGAGTTTTACCATTGCTACATTCGAATTTATACCCTCAAACCCTGAAACCCCAAATGCAAATAAAACGAATGAGAAGTAATTTTACACCGAATTACACTGTAAAAGGGTGGTTACAAGGTGCGTGCCGCCATGAAAACTTTTTTATCTTTATTTGAGTGGCGCTGTCAGTTGCCAGCTCGGTATTACGTAGCCAAATGCACAAACGCTCTCGATAATATCTGTTTCGTAGCTATCTATCTCTATCGCTCTTTCGGATTGGCGCGATAGAGCCAGGTGCCGTAGCCGATTGGCATTTCTGCGACGCGAAAGCGCGAAACGAAAACAAAACGCCGCCAAATGTAGTCCGGCTCTGTCGCGCCAATACGCAAGGCAAGAGCGATAGAGATAGATATCTACGAGCGTTGCGTTTCGTGAGCGTTTGTGCCGTTCGGCTACGTACCCAGACTGCATTTCTGTCGGCGTCTGGCGTTTGCCATTCGGCTACGCAGGCTGGTCGATCGAACTTCGCTCAATGTGTTGTGTTGATTTTAGCAAGTTTTTGGAACTATTTGGTAACTTTATTGGGTACATTATTAAACCAAAGCCAAATTGCAGTTTAGCAAAGTTTTGATTTTTTATTTCTAATCCGATATGATGAACATATAAATATTCTTAGTTAGAAACTTTTTAGTAGACATTTTGGCACATTAGGCCATGATTTTTTTTTTCTTTATTTGAGTGGCGCCGTCAGTTGCCAGCTTTTCGATCGGGCTACGCACGGGCTACGCTTGTGTGTTGATAAATTTTGCAACTTATTGAGCCATTTGGCAAGTTTATTGAGTACATTTTTGCAAACTTTTTGACTATTATAATATCTTAAAAAAAATAACAATTTAGCAACAATATTTTTTCAGATATTTATGTATGGATTCGTTTTTGCATCATCTTGACTGCATCTATAAGAAAACTTTTCGTTACAGAATATGATAGATAAAGATAGATAGATAGATAAATGATTTATTGTCACAACATGGTCGTTACAATCTGTACCTTATAATATATCTTAAAATGATATTTAACTTAATTATAATTAATTAATTAATTGAACTATAATAATTTAATTTAATTAAATGCCCAGATTGAAAGGTCGAGCGGCACGTACCTAATAGGTCGGTATAGGCTTATTATTTTTCATGCTCAGTTTTAGGCGTTTTAGCTCCTTGTTAATGCAGCAGCGAAAAATTTTTCATACATTATGAATTGTGAAACACAAAATGTCCTATTACCAGAATTTGTTTTGCCCCTCGACAAGCATCAAGGTTTCATCATGGTAATTGATAACATTTCACAGTAGAATGCGCCGAGAGCTATCTGTTAACACAGTCGATCAATAAGGCTTCGCTGATGTTCCCTGTCGATTCTATAAGTGCAACTTTTAATATTTTTAAATTAAAGGAAAAATGAAAAAAAAAATCACACCTCCGGCAGGACTTGAACCTGCGACCTCTGGCCTTGCCGGGGCCATCCCGCTTCCAACTGCGCCACTTTTTTTTGCAACTTTTAACTTTTGCGTAAAAAAAAATGCTTTTTATAATTGTAGGTTTGTGTATCGTATCTCCGATGTTGGTAAAGATAGCACTATAGACGAGACCAAACCATAGACAATGACCGTAGACAAGTGGTTAACCGATCCTTCCCTGTAGCGTATCATTGGTATCTCCCTCTATGTCGCTCTTCCATATACTTACTTACACGATCTTTTTGTCAACGTCTCGTCTTAGTGACATGCAAATATATTTTTGGCATATTGGCTTGTAAAGATGTCTGTGAACTCTACTTACTTTGCCTCTACCTGTGATAAATCAGAAATCACCCACAACATAAAGGCAATATTTCCGCAGAAAAACCTCAACAAGAGATTTCACAAGATTATTTCTTTTACAAATTCGACATTTTTCAGAAATCCCTGTCAGTTCTTTTTGTCGACTTAGGCCCGACTGGAACCAATATAAGACTGACCTCTGCACACCTACAGCTATTAAAGAAGTCGGGGGTCTAAGTAAAATGGTTATGTGTTGATCGTCTAGAGGTTTTCACTAACGAGCTGGATTCAGCATTTCATAATACCTTTTTTAAAAAGGTTTTCGCGGCTGTCACAATGTGTGACCATTAAACTTAAAAAAAAATAGCTATAGGTGCCAGTTTTACGAATAATATTGAATATTTCTACATAAAAAAACAGAAATATCGCTGGAAAAGTATTCGAATGTGTGATGGCTTCACCATTGACATATATTTACTTTAGCACGTAAATAAAGTAACCAAAAAAAGTTAAAATTAAATACATACATAAATACAATCGTTGCGAGGATTGCTCTTTCAACCAGAAGAGACAATTGTTGAAATCCCGTTTGTCATGCAAAAACAAGAAACTTCTGATCAAGGTGTACTCCTGGAGTATAGCCCTTTATGGATGTGAAACGTGGACAATGACCCTAAGAGATAGGAAGAGAATGGAAGCGTTTGAAATGTGGTGCTGGAGACGAATGGAGGGAATTAGTTGGAGAGATAAGATTACGAATGAGGAGGTGTTACGAAGAGTAAATGAAAGACGAGCCATCCTGAAAACGATTGAAAATAGACGCGGAAAAATGATCGGACATTTGATGAGACACGACCACTTTTTTATTACTATTCTGGAGGGACGGATTGGACATAAGAGAGGTCGAGGAAAGCCCAGACGCAGCTACATGGACCAAATAAAAGAAAGAGTAGGGGCCGTGTCGTATCAAAGAGTCAAAGAGCTGGCATATAATAGAAAAACCGGCCAAGAGCGTGTCGGGCCACGCTCAGTGTAGGGTTCCGTAGTTTTCCGTATTTTTCTCAAAAACTACTCAACCTATCAAGTTCAAAACAATTTTCCTAGAAAGTCTTTATAAAGTTCTACTTTTGTGATTTTTTTCATATTTTTTAAACATATGGTTCAAAAGTTAGAGGGGGGGGGACGCACTTTTTTTTCCTTTAGGAGCGATTATTTCCGAAAATATAAATATTATCAAAAAACGATCTTAGTAAACCCTTATTCATTTTTAAATACCTATCCAACAACATATCACACGTTGGGGTTGGAATGAAAAAAAATATCAGCCCCCACTTTACATGTAGGGGGGGTACCCTAATAAAACATTTTTTTCCATTTTTTATTTTTGCACTTTGTCGGCGTGATTCATATACATATTGGTACCAAATTTCAGCTTTCTAGTGCTAACGGTTACTGAGATTATCCGCGGACGGACGGACGGACGGACGGACAGACAGACATGGCGAAACTATAAGGGTTCCTAGTTGACTACGGAACCCTAAAAAGCTGGAAAATACTCCACCGACAAGAGATTAACTCTTAAGTTTATGATGATGATACATACAATCACGCCTGTGTCCCATGAAGGGGTAGGCAGAGCACATGAAACTACTCAAGTTTCAGTGCCACTCTTGGCAAATAAGGGGTTGACTGAAAACGAAACTGTGACACTGCAGTGACAGGTTGCCAGCCTCTCGCCTACGCCAAAAAAAAATACATTTTAAATAATTTGCGTTGTTTACGTTTGCCTTAATTGAGATTTCAATAAATTAACATAAAAACTTCAATATTATTTCTAGCTCCATGTTAAACTAGCCGGCCATGTAACACTTGATGATTTTATTCGCCAGAGTGATTTTTGCGACGATTCTCGTCACCGCTGATCCAAATCAGTTTACAGAATCTCCTTTGATGGCAACATTTTTATTGATTTACACTATTTCCTCGTAGTTCTGTGGCCGTTTGTGAAATCCGCATCGAATTTTACTCGGAATTTCCACCACCCGTGATTCCTCTCCTACCGTGGGTGTCGTTGAAGTCGATTGTGGGATATGGGTTCTTTTACTTGGCGTGTGCGATGAGCTAGAAACCTGTCACTATAATATGAGAAATTCGTTTTGCGTTCAACCCCTTAATTGCTAAGGGCCGGTTGCATCAAACCTGTCACACCGTTAGACCGTTTTCACATTATCCGATCCGATATCGGATGTCGGAAGGATTTCAATAGAAAAAATCCAAGATGGCGCCTGTAATGTATGGGATATCGGTCCGACATCCGATATCGGATCGGATAATGTGAAAACGCACTTAAAGCGTTCGTTAAATTTTATTGTATGGGAAGTTCCATAGACGTCTGCTGCGTGACGATGATGTGTCTTTCAAATGTGGTTGATGCAACTGGCCCTAAAACCTCGTAGTTTCATGTGCTTTCCTTAGGAAAAAAAGTGCAGTTTTGGCACTTTTGGCATCACCAAACCACACCTCGCACATTGGCGATCAAAAATATGAAAGAGGCGCGTTCCTACGCACATGCACAGTTGCACAGTCTAAGCTAAGCTGTAGGTGAACGCGTATCATGCTTGTATGAGTGAGATATTACAGGTCGACTGGTCGAGTGGTACAGGCGGTAACTGTGAAGTAGCTGAGAGCGGGTGGGCGGCGCTTTCAGCGGAGAGCGGATGTGGCCATACTGTCCAATAGTACAGAATTATAATAAAGAGTATTATCGTAAAGTATCAGTAGCCACTCCCGCTCCCCGCTAAAAGTGCCGCCCACCCCCTCTCGGTTACTTCACAGTTACCGCCTGTCAAAAACGCGAACAGTGGACCTGTCATATCTCACTCATACAAGCATGGTACGCGTTCGCCTACACGACCTTAGAATGTGTGCTAGGAACGCGACTCTTTCATATATTTAATCGCCAGTGACCGAGATGTGCCAATCCAATAGTACTCTTTGGGGTGTAATGGGCTTTCGGTGTCGGGTCCAACCAGTCGGCCTATTGGCGGGGGACTACCTAGTTAAAATCATCGATGCCCATAAACTCTCACCAGTGGCTCCTCGTAGCTGTCTGCACGCAGCTGCCACACCCCGGGCAACCACGTCGACTCGTGGGCCGAACCTGGTAGAGGGGGGTTTAAGTGCTTGCATTTAAGCCTTGCGGTCTCTCCCCGTGTAGTGCATAGTGTCTGCCTCGGCTTAATAGCAGTACACCACCAGTGGCGAGGTAGCTAGGCAATTGTGGATGGCCTGAAAGGTATTGATAGGAGACCTGTTATCGCTACCTAGATACTGCATCTCTTCTCCTCTCCGATCGTAGCGGCTATCCGTTCCATTGGAGCAAGGGGAGTAGGGACCAGAGGGTGCGTCTGTGTTTGCGCGAGCACTTACGCACCATAATATATCCTGCGCAACGGACTGTTTCTGGATACTCACACACACACACTCTTTGTACTGTGACCAAACTTTCATTCTCAATATTTTTCCATAAACATAATATGATTGAGTTGCGGTGGGCGACTCGCCGCAAGCTCATAAGATCGATTGCTTGAGAAACTAAATGTCGTGAAAGTGGGACACTGACACCTCATAACATTATAGTACGTGCAGATATTGAAGATTTGAAGCGATAGGCATTCATCTAAGTCTAAATGTCAATTAAATTGTTCGAGCTTTGCAAATACTTACATAAGTACGCAATTGTAATAAATTGATTTAGAAATTACTTTCCGTCAATCTCAGAGTATCCGTCCGTCCGGAGGACGTGTCTTACCTATTTAGTTGTTAGCTCATTGAGCATACAGTTGTCGCTGTGTGCGTGAGTGACGACACGACTCGCTGTCGTTCGCATGAACGCAGACATGGAAATGATGCTCGAGTATTGTGCAATAACCCAATAGGAGCGTTGCGTTGATCTACAAGTGTGTGTGTCAAGAACTTGCGACAAATGTATTCAATACAAGTCGCCCGGCATATCCGTTCTCCTTCCAACCTAATTGTGTCGCTCGTATAACAGAATGGATTTACCCAAGGTAAATCCATTCTGTTATACGAGTAAGGTTGATTCTTTGTCAGATTATATATATATATATATATATATATATATATATATATATTATTTTTATACATAATCAACTTTAAAGCAGAATGGATTTAGCCGAGTTTGAAGTTAAGAGACACATTTGTCCGCCCAACGCTTCCTTACTAAAACCAGTAAAACCACATTCGTTTTCATTTAAACTATCCACTAGCGCCAGGCCTACGTCACACGCTCGCGGTCGCGCGTTACGGCTCAGCCACGACATTGGTCTAAGCGCGACAGCGGTGAGCGGCTTCCATACATTGGAGCGAGACACAGCGATGGGACTTTTCATTTGCACTATGGCTGCCGCGTTAAGTACCTACCCGCTAGCAGTTGCCTCGAGGTAACAACTGGCCGAGAGGCGCCACGCGCCCGCCTGTGTAGTCGCGTACCACCTACTATTCTTCTAAGTTTTACGTAGTATTAATTAAATAGGTACTTGACGTTACGTAGGCATTTGTCGTTTTGCGGGCTAGTGAAGGATCTGTTACGTTAGTAACTAATTAATAATCTATGCTCGTGTGTTATAAAACGTCAAAAAGTCGTAAAGCCTCAGATCTGAGGTCAAATACAAGCTTTAGCAGAGCTTTCAGCACTAAACCGCTAGCTTGCACTAAGTCGTAGGTCACATCGCATCCCAACTGACCTCGGGAATCCCTGACGTGCCGGACTTTGTCCGGAAAATTTAATATTCCACGTACGTAGCCAAATGCATAAAGGCTTATGATGATATCGTTATCGTAGCTAGCTCAGCTAGCTGTCTCTATCGCTCTTTCGTATTGGCGCAACCACACCTCGGTCAATAACGGTCAATCTTATACTTTTAAACGAGCAATTCTTGTATATTTATTTATTTATTTATATATACCGACGATCTCGGAAACCGCTCAAACGATTTCGCTGAAATTTGTTATGTGGGGGTTTTCGGGGGTGAAAAATCGATCTAGCGTAGCCTTAGATCCCGGAAAACGCGAATTTTCGAGTTTTCATGAGTTTTTCTTTCGTGTTAGTAAACATAAAATATGGTCGTTAATTTCGCCGCGCGCGCATCGATTCCGCTTAGCTCAGTCATACGAGGTCGGTCTAATGTACGCTAATAGATCGTAGGTGTCAGGGTTTCGAATCCCGGCCAGAAATTAAGTTTTTGTTTTTTGTCTTTTTTTTTGTTTTTGTATTTATAAGAGTTTTTTTTTATCTAAAGACGTGATATATTAAATAAAATAGAACCGAGCGAAGCTCGGTCGCCTAGATATTGTATATGAAAGAGGCGAGCTCCTACGCACACAGTCTAAGCTCGTGTCTGGCGAATGCGTATAGGTAATGCTTGTGTGAGTAAGATATAACATGTCGACTGGTTTTGACAGGCGCAGATGTAGAAAAGGGTTTCTTTCGTATTTTTTCGGAAACGTTCGTATTTGTCATGCCAGATCAACCAATGACAGTACATCATGTACTGACACTGACTGAAATAGCGTGACACGTCCGTACGTTTCCGTAACAATACGAAGGCAAATCTTTTCGCACTACAGTAACTGTGTGGTAACCGAGAGCGGGTGGGCTGCTTATTCAGCGGGGAGCAGGAGTGGCCTTGCTGTACGATAGTAGGTACTCTTTTTACAAGCTTTTATTCAACTTGCCTTGGTGCGTCAAAATGTAGAAGCTAAATTTGACCCACTTCCTGGTTTCCGATTGAGCTGAAATTTTGCACACATCTGTAAATCTGTATGTCACAGTTTCGTTTCCTTTCAACCCCTTATTTGCCAAGAGTGGCACTGAAACTTGAGTAGTTTCATGTGCTCTGCCTACCCCTTCATGGGATACAGGCGTGATTGTATGTATGTATGTATGTATCTGTAAATCACGTGACTATGCAAAATGCAATATTATGGTATCATGGAGCTGATCTGATGATGGAGAAGAAAGGTGGTCATAGGAACTGTAATGAAACGTCGTATCCCATCGAGTAAGGGGTTTTTAGAAACGTCTCGGAGAGCAGTAGATGACTGTTGAAAGAAAGGTAAAGTCGGCGATAAAAGCTTGTTCCAAAAATGAAATTTTTACAAAAATCTTATTTATACTGTGGCGCGACAGAGCCAGACTTCGTTTCGAGCGGCGTCTAACGTCAACGGTTGTCATTTTGGCTAGGCGGCTAGGATAAGCTGACGTCATGAGTCAGGATCTTTTGAGATATTAAAGATGCAGTCTTCGGCGCGAAACGTGCTGACGTAAGCTCGTGTGGTATTTGGCATTACACATATTTTTCGTACGAGGGGTCACAGTTTTAGAAACTTATTTGAACTTGAAGTTAAGAGTATCTACTTGAACTGAATTCCATGGAGCAACCGTGTGAATGCAGCGCTACAATGTAGGTACAAAGTTACACTTACTTTCTGTCTCTTACTTGCATAATACGTTAAAGCAAGACATACCTATATGTTTATTGTTAACAATACCTGTATTTACAAACGACAGGCTGTTTTCCACAATACGTGTCATTGCAACCGATTGTGGTAAAATTTTGCCGGCTCCGAAAATCCATACTATCCATACTAATATTATAAATGGGAAAGTGTGTGTGTGTTTGTTTGTCCGTCCTTCACCGCAAAACGGCGCGACGAATTGTCGTGTTTTTTTAAGTGGAGATAGTTGAAGGGATGGAGAGTGACATAGGCTACTTTTTGTCTCTTTCTAATGCGAGCGAAGCCGCGGGCAAAACTAGTTATTAATAATTGAGCAATTACGATAATATTATTTACGAAAAGAACTTGAAGCGAGTGAATTGTTGATTCTTTACATTTTGCGAAAGAGACCTGCCGATCATTTATCCACCGATCATGTATAAGGAACATAATAGAGGTAGGATCATGAATCCTAAACTTTTTTCTTCCAAAATGGCGGAATCAGGGTAAAAATATAGTGTACTTTTAATGACTTCCTAATCCGGAAACCTTTCAATATCCAATATATCCATTTTCCCATCCATATCCATCATAGAAAACCATACCGGCATCAGAGCCCCTACCAAGGGTTTTTATTAATAATTGACAAATTACACATTCAAAAAATATTATTTACGAAAAGAACTTGAAGCGAGCGAATTGTTGATTCTTTACATTTTGCGGATGAGACCTGCCGACCATTTATCCACCGATAAGGAACATAATAGGATCATGAATCCTAAACTTTTTTTTTTCAAAATGGCGGAATCAGAGTAAAAATATAGTGTACTTTTAATGACTTCCTATTTAATCCGGAAACCTTTCAATATCCAATGTATTCATTTTCCCATCCATATCCATCATAGAAAACCATACCGGCATCAGAGCCCCTACCGAGGGTTATGACTATTAGAATACGTTACCCAGTAGCTTTAACGTTACTTACTTAGTTATTTCGCTGGCTCAGGGACCCGAAGTGGCTCGGCCTCCGAAGTAAGACTTCGCCATTCGTTACTCTCCTGTGCGATCTGAAGCCTTTCGGTCACTTGTAGGGCACACAGGTCTGAGCCTCGTCGATCCATCGGTACCTTGGCCTTCCAGCCGGCCGTTTCTCAGTGGATTGCCGCAGGTAAGCCCTTTTTTTGGCTTTTGGTTTTTTAACGTCACGAAAAATTATATCCCATGCAAACAGCGCTCCCAACGGTTACTTAAGAACCAAAATTACATACCTACATTTCCTGTGACTATCAGCCCTAAACTGTATGTTTCTCCAGAAACTTCCTGCCTCACTCAGCTAAGTTCTGGAATGAACTATCACCTGCAGTATTTTCGTACTGTACCTACGGCCTTCAAATCTTTAAGACCTGCATCGTACCTCCAACTCTTCTGGTGTTTCGGGTCCATGGCCGGCAGTGATCGCTAACCATCAAACGACCTGTTTGCTCGTTTACCTTGATAAAAAATCGTCAAATAATCATGGTAGGGGCTTGGTATGAATCTGAGTAGCATTGGCATGGCTTCGCAGTGATTCAACATGTAATTTAATACTGTAACTGCTTGATACGTCCTGTGACCACCTGTGTACGATTTATTGTAGAAAAAATCTGAATTCACATACGTTGCCCATATGTGCTTGGAACAGGTGGGTGACGAAGAGATCAAGCGGGGTCGAAAGTCCATGTATGAAAGTACATGTCCGTGTAATGAAATGTTGCTTAAAATGCATGTTATTTAAAAATCCATTTTATGTAAATAATTATAGTTTTAGTCTTAGTTAAGTATGTTGCTGTATACCCTAACAGGGTTCATGTGATCTTTTGCTGTAAATAGCCTATTGTAAGACCTTGTGTAACACATGATTACAAATGCAATAAATGAAATGAAAAAAAAAAAGTAGGGTACCTGTGTGCGTAGCCGAATCCACAAACGCTCACGAAACGCTCACGATAATATCTCTTTCGTACTTAGCTATCAAAATATCTCCATCGCTCTTGCGTATTGGCGCGACAGAGCCAGACTACATTTCTGCGGCGTTTCGGTGGCGTTTCGCGTTGCAGAACTGCCGTTCGGCTACAAGGCCAGCTTACCTAATAATGTCTTATATCGGATCCCTTTGTTTAAAAGTCATAATGTAATGCTTGCAAGATTACCATTAGGTACAGAACGATTAAAATCAGTTAACGATTAGGCTTTTACTCTTCAGCTTCGTCTCTTATCGGGATCGCATAAGTGCGAGCAAGATAGATATACAACCCGAATCGCTAACTGATGTTATTCGTAGGTCAGCTGCAGAGAAAAGGAGACTACCTGCCATACAAATTTGTATGCAAGGGGGTCTACTTTTCTCTGCAGCTGACTGTACTAGTCATAATTCTGAAACGGTTAATTTTCAGGTATTTGACAAAGCGACCAAGCCATGTATTTTGACTAAAGGTAAATTTTGTGAAAGACTTGTAGAGTTAGAAGAAGAAGAATTGGGCTTAACTTTTGGACAGGCGAGCACTTTAGGACTTATTTAGACGGTATAGGTACGAGATCTGGCATGCCAGTTTCAAACAATGAATCGATTATCTGAATAGAATGTAACCTATGTACTGTCCGTAATGTATTTAAATAAATAAATAAAATAAATATTGGGGGACACCTTACACAGATCAACTTAGCCCCAAACTAAGCAAAGCTTGTACTATGCGTGTTAAGCGACGATATACATACTTAAATAGATAAATACATACTTATATACATAGAAAACACCCATGACTCAGGAACAAATATCTGTGCTCATCACATAAATAAATGCCCTTACCGGGATTTGAACCCAGGACCGCGGCTCAGCAGGCAGGGTCACTACCGACTGAGCCAGACCGGTCGTCTTTTTCGGTCCATTTAAAATCGCATACTAGCCTAATATTTTCCAGCTCATATAAAGCAGCAACTTTCAAATCAAGGGTGAACAGACACCTTCTAGGCGATCTCGCTCCAATGTAGTGCACGTCTTCGCTTTGGCTAGTTTGTTGCTATGAGTAAGCCCATCTGTAGGCCTAGCACATGATGGCCGCGAGAGTATGTCGCCGCGAGATAGGTCACACGTCTTCTTCTAATTGTATAAATGACATAAGGACGGGTAGTCTATCTCGCGGCGACATACTCCCGCGGCCATCATGTGCTAACCCTGCTGTCTGTATAGGTAGTAGAAAAAAATACTAGTTGTCGCGCCGCGTCCTGTAAAAGGCCCGTAGGGATCTTGGCAACATTTTGCAAGAAATATTTTTGGTGGATATTTTAAAGTGGTTCCTTACTATTTTAAAGCGCTGGTAGCCTAGCGGTAAGAGCGTGCGACTTCCAATCCGGAGGTCGCAGGTTCGAACCCCGGCTCGTACCAATGAGTTTTTCAGAACTCATGTGCGAAATGTCATTTGATATTTGCCAGACGCTTTTCGGTGAAGGAAAACATCGTGAGGAAACCGGGCTAATCCCAATAAGGCCTAGTTACCCTTCGGGTTGGAAGGTCGGTTGGCAGTCGCTTTCGTAAAACTAGTGCCTACGTCAAATCTTGGGATTAGTTGTCAAAGCGGACCCCAAGCTCCCATGAGCCGTGGCTATATGCCGGGATAACGTAAGGAGGATTATTTTAATTTTAAAGTGGTTCCTTCAGTGAATTATCCTTAATATTATTTAGCGAAGTTGACATCAGTTATTTTTTGATGCGCTCGTTTGCAGAGGAAGTACAGTAGACAAAATGTCCCAATTATACTAAAAATGTCCAATTAGTCGCAGGTCAGACGAGGTTAATATGGAGTTCCAGCTACCATCATCTATGGAAATGTTGACTTAATAAGACAAAATAATAAAAAAATATTCTAGGATTTTTTTAAACCGATGGATCATAGTGTATTGACGTGATATCATGATATTAAAATAAAGAAGCATGTCGTTTGTTCTTGTAAAAAATAAAAACACGCAAAAATATTTGGGGAAAATATGATTTTGGCCGCTTCCAGACTGCGATACAGCGCCTTCTAGTTTTAAGCCTAAAACTCCCATACAGTTCAGGGTGGCTAGCCGAATGGCACAATCGCTCACGAAACGCTCACGAAATGAAGCGCTAATAGATATCTATCTCTATCGCGCTTGCGTATTGGCGCGACAGAGCCAGCGGCGTATCGCTTTCGTTTGGCGTCGGAGAAATGCCATTCGGCTACGGGGCCTGGGGTAATACGCTTTCTTGTATGAGCTTTGTCTGCCCCGGTATATACTCATATGGTCCTTGCCCCAATCATAAGATTTAGTAGGGTTAACTGACAGAATAAATAAAGAGTTTTTATTAGTCTGTTGCAAACAGGCATACGGCCCGCCTGATGGTACGCAGTGTCCGTAGCCTATGGAAGCATGCAAATCCCGAGGTGAGTGTGAGGTGTCCTCTTTGAGCATATACTTGCCAAGTTACTCACAACAAAATAAGGACAACTACGTTTAATAGTTATACCATGCAGAGTTAGTTTGGTCCGGTTGGTCCCGCGTCAAAACAAAAAGGTGAGTAACCTCTCTGTTTAGATCTTGCACCGAATGCGTGCATTACACCTGCATGTATAGCGTTAAAACGACTACAGATCGGCGCGCGCGCATCTATTTCCGGATCCGGATAAAATGGCGCCGGCGCGCAGTGGCTTTTGATCTTTATAATCTACGCTGGTTTTATTATTGAAAACTAGCTGGAGACTTGTGAGATTCCTAATTTTTCACACAAAATTCTGTGCTTTCGAATTTCTAAAAAGTATGATCGACAAGGTACACTCATTTCGTTATTTTAAATAAAAGACGTATGTAACTACGTATAGACGGATAATCAAAGCCATAGAGAAAACGATACGGCGGCCAAGATGGCGTTACACCTTTGGGGAACGCTCAGCTAGATGGCGCTGATATTCATATTTGACATTTTAACACATATCAAGCTAAGAATATGGGCCAAATTGTCAAAACTGAGGTTCAAAAGTTTTAAGCTTGTGTCGACAGATGGCAGTCTATGCACAGTGATTACACATTTTACTTTGACAGTAACTCTCTAATACTCGATCCTCTTTGTTTTTAATTTACGCATGTTCCTCCGGAATCAACCAGCCGGTCATGTTTCGGTCACCCACGATTGGACACGGTCTAATAGCCCAGCCACGACATTGGTCTAAGCGCGACAGCGGTGAGCGGCAGCCATACGTGCGAATGAAAAGTCCCATCGCTGTGTCTCGCTCCAATGTATGGCCGCCGCTCACCGCTGCCGCGCTTAGACCAATGTCGTGGCTGAGCTGTAAATGTAGATAAAGAAAACGTTTCTCAAAATTTGTGTCAGAGGAGCTACCAAGAACTTCAAAAATTTAAAATGATTTTTCAGTACAGATGGTGTTTTTTTTACGCACTGGTGCGAGAAGTGGTTCATTATATGCTAGGTCGAAACTTTAGAGGCTCATCTGTACTGAAAAACGTCGTACGATACACGTGCGAAAAGGAAATTCGAAACTCGTGTCGATTTAAAACTTCCTTTTTTACGCACTTGTATCGTAATGTACTATTTATAAAACACTCTTATTTATATTTTTCAAGAAATGAACCGCTTCTCGCACTAGTGCTTGAAAAAGCATCATGTTTACTGAAATAGTACATTACGATACTAGTGCGAAAAAAAGGAAGTTCCAAACGAGTGGCGATAAATTAAAACACGACCGAAGTTAGTGTTTTAAATCAACACGAGTTACGAATTTCCTTTTCGCACGTGTATCGTGCGACGTTTTTCAGTACAGATGACCCTCCGAAGTTTCGACCTGGCATAACCACTTCTCGCACTAGTGCATAAAAAAGGATCATCTGTAGGTACTGAAAGCAAAATATTAAAGTTATTTAAGGACCATAGTTTTAAACTTTAGTTTTACGCTACCTCTTAAAATAAAATAATTTATTGTAGAATATTGATATAAAACGAACAGGGAATACCAAACTGCCGAACATTCCAGACTGTACTAAAAGAATTTTATAACTGTTCAAATTAGATTTATTTTCCATTTCTGAAAGTCTGAGCAAAGCAGTCTGGGAGCGTTTCTTAAGAAATTCTAAAGTAATCAGGCGCTTCGCTAAGCAAGGCTACAGAAAAGCTTAGGACTTGCAGTATTTGCAGTCAGTTGTAGGTAATTGTGATTAAGACGATACAGGAGCGAAAATGCTAAAATGGAAAGTGCCCTCCTTTCTTCTTCTTCTTCTTCTAGATTTATCTAAAAAAAATGTCCATTGAGAAAAACTCAGTTAAAAGATATTGCAAAAAAAAATATTTAAATCTAAGTTCCGCTCTCGACTGGTTCCTCCTTCAAAACTTAATCAATCGGAACGAAATTTAAGAATCTGAATAACAATGAAATAATCTGTGTCGGACCGTTTAGTTTTTTTGGCTAATTGTTACCAATCTTGAGTATCACACCTTTATTTGCGCCATATTGAAAAAGGCCGTTTTCGGAATTTTTTGATTAGTTCTAGCGGTAAAATCAAAATGGTTCGACACAGATAAAAATAATAATAATTTGTGTTGAAAAAATCATTGCTCTATCTACAAAAACCAGGGAGGAAATAGTCGAGAGCGTTTGTATGGAGAATTGACCCCTCCTGTATTGTCTTAATAAAAACCATGACGTGTCAAAACTTCAAAAGTATTTTTTTACCATGTATAACTGATATAAGAGGGAAATGAACAGACAAATTGCCCGATGGTAAGTGATTACAGGCACCTATGAACGCTATAAGGTACAGTGGGGCAACTCTCGACTGGGGGACCAATGTAAATGATGGTCCATTTTTTCCATGTTTTACAATTTTTGCATTGTTAAATAGAGTGTCCACCGGTTATATATGGTAGGCGTGTTCAGTGGATACATGTAGAACTCAACATCATAGTGTAATAATGGAAAAAATGGATCAGTTACAATTGCCCCCCAGTCGAGATTGGCCCCGCTGTACCTTACCAGAAGAGTTGTAAGAGCTAACCTAACCTAAACTATCGATGTATAGATAGCCATAATCAAAATTCTCAAAAGTTCACCAGACAAAAAGTGTCAAGTTTTGCGATTGCTGGTCCTCCAAAGCCTGTAGCCGGCGCTCGGTGTCTGCGAGTTTGCCGTTTATTTCATCCATACGGGTTTGGCACTTAGCCAGGGAGTCCAAAGCAGAAGATAGTTGGTTCCTGAGGTTTGACATGTCACCACGTAAAAGTTTTATTTCTGACGTTAGCTCAGTCAGATCACCGGGAGTCCCTAGAGAAGGTGTCTGGGGCATTGCGGGTTCCGCCGTCGACTTGTCCACCTCTGGTCCCGATCCCGTTGTAGACTGTAGTTGTTGAGACGTTTTGTTTTGTTTACGCATTGTGACGTTACAATCGTACTGCGTCGTACGAACAGGAGTCGAGGAGTTATCGCCGCCTCTTTTCGACGTAGCTTTGCAATTTGGGCATGTCCAGACATTTTTTTCTGCCAAAGATAGTTCAATTGGAATGCAAAGTTTGCAAAAGACCTTTTCGTCCCATTAATGCAAATACCGACTAAGTGACTTTTTGACGAAATCGAGTTTTTAGCACCTATAGAATAAGGTTTTCAAGGGCTACAATATGTTAAAACCCATGTATTGATACGACGCTGCATTCAAAAGATAGCTTCCGCATAAAGTTACTTAATGGTCAATTTGTTGCATTATAAACTGCCAGAATGTAATATGAATATTTAATATAAACTTTTATGCTTTATCCGCCAAGTAGAACCTTTTAATGGTGTATAGTGTTTTTTTGCATTTAAACATTTTGTTAAAGTAGCCATCTTATGTTCTACAAAAAAGTTTAATGTGTACATATTTGATTTTTGCAAATAAAACTATCAACAAAATTCTTTATTTAAGCCAGGCTAAATACACCAAATGTCTTTAAGATGTTTTTCCAGAAGATGTTTGTTTACAAACATCAGCAATTTCATTCTACCAAAAAGTTGTATAGGGACTATAATTGGTTTTGCATGTGATGTGACGAAGGAAAGGATAACGGTCTATTACTGCAAATACCGACTATGTGTAAATAGGCGATTTTGAGAAAATGCGGTTTGAAAGTTTGAAGGCACGTTTTATATGAAAACATGAAGAAATTTACGTTATGTGTATGGCATTTTAAACCCTATATTTTTTTGTTTACTACTTTGTCGTATATACATTCAGAATGTATTTAGTTGACGATCAAATACGATTTAATGAAACAGTCGAATACCTACTTAGTTGGTTTTTCCTGTAGAAATAAATGTTTGCATATTTCTCTTCTTTATACATAATTATAACCCATTGTTTGTCTTAAATAAAGCTTCGTTTTTCATACGATGTTCTACAACCTAAATGAGTTTTTTCTGAAATATACCGGGTAATAATTATAAGTTAGCCAGTAAGCTAATATAGTCAGTAGTTTTTAAGAATATTGTACGCTCGAAATGGGCAACTGTTGATACTGTATTTCCTGTATATCATACCATCTTATGTACACAGTTAACAATGAATAAACTTTACTTTACTTTACTTACTAGCATACTACGGTACGAGTAGACTTCAGATGTCACAACTGTGTACCACTTCACCAACTGCAGTATTAAGTGGTTGAAACCACTCATGGTACCCTTTAGGTATTAAATCTCTGTCACAAAGGCTGAATAAAGTCTTGAGGACACTTAGGTGGAGTCGAGGCACGTCGAATCGAGCCCTGCATACATTTACAATGAACGATGAATCCGATTCGACGCGTCGCTAATGGACGTAGTTTCATAAGAAATGCAGAAGGCGAATTAATAAGATTCGACTCGGCGAGCTTAGTGGGCACTAGGCTTAAGTTCATGTCGAGATCTGGATGTAGCACAAGGCAAGGAAATCAACGCCACAAATTAAACTCCAGTTCAGTAGAACCACCTCAAACCTCTTAATGTATCATATCATATTTCTATCTCGGTCTAAAGCTCGATAAACAACTAGCTATCTCTGCGTTCAAGAAAATGGACTTACGCAGACTTTTTGACAAAGGTATCGTAACTAAATAGTACCATGAGTGCTTCCAATCACTTAATACCTAGTTAGTCTAGCATTGTCAGCCGTGTTACGGACGTGTTTGTATCGAATTCCACCAGCGATGAAGATGTTGTTTAATAACTTTTTATCACTCTTGCGCAGTAAGTGTGCAATCGCACGAAGGCGTATCAGGAGTAAAAGAAAAAACTTTTTCCCAAAAGAGTGTTTAAATTTGTATTTTGGACTACCATAAATACTTTTTTATCTTTTTATTGCAAGTGTGATGAAAAACACTGCGTGTAACTGGGGCGTAAGAATATTGCAAACATGATTGCTTTAAATCGCCCCAGAAACCTATGTAATTACCGTTACACATTACTTTTTCTTACTTATTACCTCATCTACGCCTACATTTTAGTGACTTTGGCGTAAATACTACAAAACTTTAAATAAACTATTACTTCAGGTTATTGAGCGTACAAAAACTATTTACCTATACTAAATGTAACAGTGTAGATAGTGAAATTTCGAACATAAATTATGGCGGACTTCGGATTGCTGAGACAGTGAACTAGTATGTAGTAAGTACCTATGCATATTATGCTATTACCCAAAAACGCATTAACCGATTTGTAAAATTCTTTTTGTGATTTCAAGGGAATGCTATTGCGTTACTTCTTGTTAAATTTTACTGAAATCGGTTAAAGTATTTTGTGAAAAATCTCCTAAAACCGGTTGAAGAGGATTTTTTTCAAAAATTTTTTTTTGAGAATAACTCTTCAAAACCATAAATAAAGTATTATTAATGGTTATTAATGTTTAAAAACTTTTTATTACAAATGTACCAGTTAAATTAACAATGATAAGTGAAGTTTTGTAACATAAAATTAGAGCAGCTATATTTCCTGCAACTAAAACCGCCTATGTCATTGAGAATATTTAATATATTTTGAAATAAGTTCAAAACTTTTGTATATTTTTTCTTTTTTTGCAAATCATAAGTAAAGTGTATGAAAAGCAAAGCTTAATCAAAGGGAAACACTGCTTTATATGTATTAATAAGAGAAATATACAAATTTTTATTTCTACAGGAAAAACCAACTAAGTTTGCTACTATTTTTTTTAAATCGTAGTTTTATCGGCAATAAAATCTAGCCTGGATATTGTTTACGATTAAGTATTAAACAACACAATACGGGCTGTAGAATGCTGTATACAAATAGTAATTTTTTTCATGTTTTCATATGAAATCGTACCTTCAAACATTAAAATCGCATTATCTCAAAATCACTTTTTTGCACATAGTCGGTATTTGCAGTAAGGGGACGATTGACAGGCTCCCGTTTTACATATCAGCATATTTTTAGTGTCCGATATTCCCCCATCACAGCCAGAACATATCGCTCCTTGAAAAACATAGTGTCATTAAATGAAAAACGTCTTTTTTGGGTACAACGGTTTAAAGTTTTGAAATTTTTGAATTGTCAAAAATTACTATTTTTACAACAAACTTGTAATTTTTTGGCAGATCTTGTTAGTTTTGTGACTAAACCTGATAGATATAATACTAAATTGTATTTTTTTTATTTTGTTTCTAAGATAATTAAGCTTGAACAAAATGGTAGTGACACTTTTCCATTTATTTTTGTTTAGGGACACATGACAACTTTATATCTTCGTTTTACTTTGTGGAAAAATGACACTATAGCCATTTTTTTATGAAATTTACCTTTTATTTCAATGAATAATTAGCAATCAAACCACCTTTTATGTATATACATTAAAATTTATTGAATTAAATGACATTCGGTCTCAAACCCTGTATCTATTTAGCATTACTGCCCTTAAAAACTAGTGTAAATACTCCTGGCTTGCCCTCTTAAACAATAAAATATAACTAAAAAAATATTAGAAACAAAAATCTCTTTCAGTCTTGACATTTGCGTTAGTAATACAACATTTATTTTAATATCCATAAAATTCATGACATTTTATACCAAAAATTAAAATTGTCAGGAAAAAGTAACCAAAGTGCATTCAGGTTAAAATTTAAAAAAAAATCAAACGCAATAAAATCAACAAATATCGAAAAAAATTACTTAAAATTAACCTTAAAACCCAGTGTTCCTCCCTCTGGCCCTTCCTGTAGCTTCCATGCGATCAGTTATGGACCTGATCAGTGTTACGATCAGTTTTTGAGGAATATTTTCCCATTCCTCAATAACTACGGCTTCCAGCTCTTTGAGGGTGGCTGGAGCAGGATCCCGTGACCAAACAAGCCGTTTTAACTCATCCCAGAGATGTTCGATGGGGTTCAGGTCGGGGCTCGTTGCTGCCACTCCATTACGGTGCATTCCGGCCTCATGCATCAGGGAGTCCCGCACTATCAAGGCAGTAGGGAAACGGGCGTAGACGTGCATGAATTGGAAATCAGGTCCAAAAAACTCAGCATACGAGACCATACGTTCTTCTAAGATCTCCATAATGAGGATCCGTTTTGCCGTCGATGGAAATGCCGCCCCAGAACATGCACGAGCCGCTCCCGTAACTGACTGTTTCTTCGGTGAAGACTGGTGTAAACTGCTCTCCTTGACTCCTGTACACCCTTTTGCGTCTGTAGTTAGTGTAAAATTTACACTAACTACAGACACTTTACACTGTAAATGATCTCCTTCGTCTCGTAGGGGAACAAAACTTTCCTCTATTGCTGCAACGTCCAATCCTTAAGCCTTGTAGCAATTCGATTGGGGTATTGGCTCTGGCTTCAATTGGTAGCCTCTGTTAGCTCTTTGGGGTAACATTTTCTTCTCCCTCAATCTTCTTCTGATCATGGAGATACTCACTACAGTTCTTCGAGCTGTTCTTAGCATTATTGCAGCTCAGGAGCGATAAGAAAGCGGTTCCGCAAAGAGGCTGATACAATGTACCGGTCGTCTCTAGCGGTGGTGCAGCGTCTTATCTCAGATCCTGGCCTCCTGATGTAGCTACTGGTTTCCAGAAATCGCAAAAAGACTCGTCGCACCCGGAAACGGATTATGCTTAGGCGTTCAGCAACTTGCTACTGCCGTAGTCCGTTTAGGAGCAGTACCACCACTTGAGCTGCTTTTTCTGGTGTTTTACCCTATGCGCCTGCAGAAAAAAAAAACCTTGAAGGCAGGTTTTTTTTTCTGCAGGCGTTCGTCCTCGGTGACTTTTGGGGTGCAAAAGATCCACATGACACCTTTACAGCTCCTTCTAAAACCGTCTGGGGTAGCACACCTAGAGTCCCATTAAAATCGCATCAATACCTTTTTTAAACCACGGCAGATTGGCGATTATTGTTTTTAAGAAAATTGTACACCTTTTCTCTTAAAGGGCTTTAATTGTACTTTGAAATGACACAAATATTGATAGATTACAGTCAATAAGATTAGAGATATTTTTGCCTGAAACGATTTTGCGCGAGGTGTGATTTTTTTTTGACGACGTGGTATACCCTAACTTACGCGAAGTTTAGTCGGCCGTTTGAAATGTGCATGCTCGTGGCGATGTAGCAAATAGGTGATCTGTAGATGCTGGTGTGTTTATACTATTGATGATTGCTTTGAATTTTTGAGCCTTGAATATTGTTGAGCCATTTTTTACTGTAACAAACAAATATACTTATTTATGGCTAATAATTTAGTTAAATTAATGCACAAGAAATTTATCCACTAGCAATCATAGTTTTTATATTGTATCTTAAATTAGTAATTGTGTCTTGTAGATCACAAAAATAGCAATTACTTTGTAAAAAATAATTATACAAAAAATAACCTTAATTTTTATTAGCGCTGTTTATAGGTATTTTACAAAAAAATAGAGTAAAATGTCTTTTTCATAGAATTTCATCAAAATTGTGTAGGTTTATGTGCTAAACTTAAATGGAACAATGGTATTAAACGTAATATGTCTAGAAGGTAATTAATCATTAACTGTTTTGTAATTTTAATTACCGCAAAGCATGACATAAAACTTAAAGTGACAAGAATCAGTCAACGCGCTTAAAGCTACCATTGCCAGTTAAAGTGGCTTTAAACTCATAACAGCGGTATTCCATTTCTTTGCAAGTGTAATTATGGTAATTAATACAATCAAAAATGACACTAAACAGATAATGACGACTCATTCATGCAAATTCTTTTTAGCGAGTTAAGACCATAACGTCATTTTAAGTAAAAGTACAGTACAACTTTATTTTTAACCTGCATTAAGCCTAATAGTTTAAAGCCAAACCGTCATTACGTGCACAGTGTCACTATATCTATCTCAACACGTTTAGAATTGTTAAAGTACTAGTGTCATTATAGCAAAAATGACACTGTTACTTTAAAATGAAACTCAATATTGAATAGTTATTACAAGTTCAAAGTGACACTTTAAGGATTGATACAATGTTCCATAAGAAAATTGTCATACTTACCATTCAATCTCGCGGAACACCGTCACTAAACACAAAATGACAACTTTCGTCTTAGAGTTCACTACATTTTGATCGGCGTCCAGGTCATTAATGCAAACATGACATTGTTCCCGTCCCCCACGCGTCTATTCCCACTGTTCGCCATAGTGACATTAGCGCCCCCTGTCGCTTCTAAGCGAGCTAAATCGATAGGTGTCTTTGCGTTGCGTTCGTTATGACGGCGCGACCTAGATGGCGTTGTTAACTAAAAACTTATGTTTTTTGGATAGTGTCACTATGTTTTTCAAGGAGCGATATCTTTGTTTTGATCTTGGGTGACATTGTAGTTTTGAAGGGGCCCTGTACCACAAAAGCGCAACTTGGCGATCAAATGCCGAGATTAGTATTGCCGATTGCGAGCCTCGCGAGCGATAGCGACTTCCTTGCCCGAGGCGGTGTCGTGGTACGGGGGACGCGCACTGCACTTTTTATAATGATAATTTTCGCACTTATTTCGCTAGGAAGCACTATTGTATTTTGATCAGCTTAAATTGATGCCGATAATTGACGCTTTAAGCAACAAATTACTCCGAAAAAACACTAAAATAGTAATAATAGGATTTTATTAACGGAGAGTTGATTTGAGCGAAGTGTTTGACAGCAGCGCAGGGTTGCCACTAAGACGTGAAATTATGTAAACACTCACAAACTACGAAGTGATTATATTAACCAATCCTACTGAGCCAGTTCCGTAACTTTGCTCCGGAACTTTCTCTATAGTTTCTATAGTTCCGAGTCTTTGGAACTTCATTTCCATTCAGTACGGAACTTGTAAAAGGGACCCGTATCCGAAAATAGGGGGTAATAATAACAAAATTAACTAGCACGGAGTCAATAACTTTATTCGTCGAATCTCTTAGAAGTCCAGCAGAGGATAAAATATAAACGTGTTCAGTGGTTACGTGCAGAACTCAACATCATAGTGTAATAATGGAAAAAATGGGTCAGTTACAATTGCCCCCCAGTCGAGATTTGCTCCGCTGAACCTTACATACATTCACGCTTGTATTCCCAAAAGGAGCCAGGATGTTGGCCAGAGTCGATCACTGTTGATTTTTACATTGCGATTGATATTTTGCATTAATAGTTTGTAAGCATATACCTAAGTAATATCAACATAATCCTAAGAATACCAGGCAGGCAAGCACGGTCGCGTGATAAACGATATAACGTACGCGTCTCTATCGCACTTACAAATAGTGCGATAGAGACGCACCTAAAAAATTATCCTACTAGTGTGCTACGCCCGCAGGTACTGTTTAAGTAAACAATAACCTTTTTTTTTTTTTTACGTGGGGAATGCGTTTACGCATACCGCCGGGTCTGAGGTGGTGGGCGACCCGGTCGGTTATGTGGGGCTCGAGGCTGTAAAGAGTCCCCCCTACCCACTAAACCCCACGGTGTCCTCTCACCGCTTTGTGTGCGGGGTCCCGGGAAGCTGTAAAGTGCATCCGCGGCAAGTAAACAATAACCTAACCTAACCACAAAATTAAAATTCTGAAAAAACCCCCGACCGCGACAAAGTAGACCGATTTTCATGAAACATGGCTAAGAACACTCCCGACTAACTCAGCTTTCAGACAAAAAAAAAACTACTTAAATCAAAATCGGTTCATCCGTTCGAGAGCTACGATGCCACAGACAGACACACACACACAGACAGATAGACAAACAGACAGACAGACAGACATACACACAGACAGACACGTCAAACTTATAACACCCCGTGATAGGTATAATTTGTTTCCAAACAAAATGACTGTGTATTCACGTTTTCAGCGAAACACTGAAAATAAACACGATATTAGGGACCATCCACATATTACGTAAAAGGGAGAAGGTGAGGGATCATGCTAATGTGACAATACAGTCAATATGTACATATAAAAGAAAAAAAAATGCGTGATAGGGGAAGAGGTTACAAAAACAACATTTGCGTGTCGTACCTATTAAGTAATGTGGACGGCGCCTAAGGAACTTTTTTATCAATTTCTGCTAATTTTTGACGACGTGTCTGTCCTACGGGGTAGTCAATCCTATGTAAGAGTGTTCTGCGAGTTTATTTTTATATTTGTTACTTATTTTATTTAAGCTGGAAAGGAATTTATGGCATTTGAAGGAATAAGGGGCCTTTCAGCGATGGAAAGTCACATATTCCGCATTTAGATACAAAATCCGACAAAAATGTGGAGCGCTCTTCACGCGCATATAAAAATAATTCCTGGAAACGTAAATGTAAATGGAAAAAATAACCGAGTCCGTGTGCCGGAGATTACCAGAATTAGACTTTGCATTCATTCATTCATTTCTTTATTTGCTTTAAATAAGATGCAAGTATCATGCAAAATTGTATACAGTAAAATATACTTAGCCTAATAATCCAGTGATTGGGTGTAAAGTAGGGGCTTTGCCGTACAAAAGGTGGGTTTGATTATAAAAACTTACCGTTTCTCACTTTAGGAAATGGGAACACGAAATGCAATGCAAGGAAGGGGCTCCCCACGGTTTTCATCGATTTTTGACAAGTTTTGAGTTGAAACTCCTAAATTTGCACTACAGATAGAATTATAAGACAGACGCAGATACGGCCTTAGGTTCTTCAATCTTTAATCTCTATTCGCAAGAGCCATATGTTGAAAAAAATCAATACTTACTTATTTTTTTATGATTTTTTAAAAATATGGTCTAAAACACTTTTTTTGTTTTTAGTGATGGGTCTTACATGCATAAAATTGACATATTTGGATTTATCTTGGAATTTAAAAAAATCATGTGGACCATATTGGACCGATTTTCATGAAACATGGCTAAGAACACTCCCGACTAACTCAGCCTTCAAACAAAAAAAAACTAAATCGAAATCGGTTCATCCGTTCGGGAGCTACGATGCCACAGACAGACACATACAGACAGACAGACAAACAGACAAACAGACAGACAGACACGTCAAACTTATAACACCCCGTCGTTTTTGCGTCGGGGGTTAAAACTGTCTGCTCCATCTAAAGTTGTGTAAGGATCGCGCGACACATCGCCATGATTAGTAGTAAAATTAGGAGTCGACACGACACAGCATCGGATAATTTATTTTTACGAGCGCCGACGTGTCATGATGTCATTGCGACAACTCGTGCAGCGCCCTAGTGATGTTCCTTTAGTATAATAATAAAATATATTATTTTATTTATTTGTTCTGTTAATTTGCCTGCAAAAATATTAGACAAAATAGTGGTATAATGCTTTCGCTATCATTCAAATAATTGGTCAAAGAGAGACATGTAAAAATGGTATTATTTTACATCAATCATCGTCATACAATGGCCTCTGTTATAAATAATATGATGGGTTAAGCAGCGTCCCTTAGATTGCGGCACTTCCGCAAATGGCTAGCGAGCCCAATGCGGCCGTCCGGAGAATGTGGCCGTGTCCAGTGACAGAGGTTGGTTAGCGCGCTGGTGTCTTCATTCTCGCCTAGAGTGAAGAAGGTCAAACCATGCTTGGTCGTGTGCAACTCCTTCTCCTTATTTTACAACTATTTTGGATTTTTATTGTAATCTCGTTGTTTATTCTGTAAAATATCGAGTTCTACTCTTTATTTTTACGAGCGGCGACGAGTCATGATGTCACTGCGACAACTCGTATTCCGTTAATTATTATTATATTTGATCGTAAGGTACAGCGGGGCAAATCTCGACTGTGGGCAAATATAACTGGTCGGTTTTTTCCGCTACCGTTTCACATCACTAGTCGCCACGACTATGACAACTTAATAAAGCCCGAGACATAAAGTTATATTTAAGGCAATAAACGAAGCCATATGTAAAATGACAGTTCTCTTCTACCCTGTACCCTCACTCCGCCATGAAGTTAGTTTTATAAGTTTTGACACCTGTCATTTCAATGTATCTTATTACTAAAGTTATTAAGACTTCCGGTTGGGACGCCATCTTAGCGGTTTCGTGTCGTGAATAATTTATTTTTCTTTTACTCATTAATGTTGTTTAAAGTGTAATATCGATAGCTTATTATGCAGTAAACTAATGGTGTAGTGAGAAGCTGATGAAGAATTGTTCTCGAAACGCGTTTAGCCTCTTTTTTGTCGTAAACGGCCGGTAGTCCACGTGCTCTTGTAAAATCTAGCTATCAATTTACAAGTGCTAAGTCACCGTACAATGTAAGTAAGTAAGTAAGTAAGTGCTTTATTTGTAAATATAGGTTACAGTGGTGGTCAGTTATTATATATGGTACAGTTTCACTATATTTTACCAGTTGGCGTACAAAAACATTAAACTTAATACTAGAAATTAGACTATCCTGTACAAGTATTAACACAATCTTACAGCTATACAGCAATGTCGTACTTACTGTACAAAAATTACTAATATTAGCTCATATCACCTTGACACTGGCGAAATAGTCCCAATGGACTGAAGCCATTTAATTTTCCCCTCACTAGCTCGGAAAGGCGTGTTTTGTCCTTTAATACCAGCGGGTAAAAACTCATTTTATCCACTAGTGGGTAAAGTAATTTGACCTTGAATAAAGTCAAATTAACTGCTTTAAAATTGATAAAAGTAGGTGAATCTAGTAATAAAGATGGTTTGCCAGCTGTGGAACTACTGGAAGCAGTGAGAAACGCATTTTTTGCATTGTAGTTTCCTCGCTATAGTGAGGGGAAAAGTTTTGTGTTACACTCGGGTGCAAATGTATTTTACTTCTCGTGTATTAAAAAACTCGCAAGTTCAGGATTCTATTCTCGAACCACTCGCTTCGCTCGTGGTTCAACTATAGAATCCTTTCACTTGCTCGTTTTTCAATTCCACACTCGGCGTTAAAATACAACTTTGCCCCCTTGTATAACAAATAACTATTTAAAAACTGAACTGAACTGATTTCTGATTGAATTTCAAAATGAGGAGGAAGGTGCTCAAAAATATCTCTCTGCTGCAAGCATGATTCTTGCAATTTTATTACTAGCTTTTTACCGCGGCTTTGCTCGCGTTAAATTGGAAAATTGCGGAGGGAAGGAAGGGAAGAAGGAAAATTGAAGAAGACAAATTTCCACCCCCTATTTTAAGGGAATGGGGGGGGGGGGGTAGAAGAAGTAGCCTATGCCACTCTCCATCCCTTTAACTATCTCCCCTTAAAAATTACGTCAGTTCGTCGCTCCGTTGTGCCGTGAAAGACGGACAAACAAACAAACATACACACTTTCCCATTGGATCTATCGTTCTGGCAAGTATCTCAGTGTGAGAGTGACAGGTTAGCCCGATGTGCTAACCTGTCTAGTGTTCCTGCTCCGTACTGTCACTGAAAATACATTACATACTGTCAGCGAAAAGAATGACGCTAAAATAATTAAAACGACCGAAGGAAGTGTTTTAGGCCTTTTGTACTTTTTTGTAGCCTCATATAGACATTTTATCCCCATATCACGGCTAACATGCCCGACAGACTATGAAAAAGTCTCTAGCCTATTATATTTAGGTATCATATTAAACATTGAGCCGCAATCTAGCTAAGTGGCTGACACGTCAACACGGCCTTAAGGTTGGCGCACACTAGTTTATTGCACATTATGGTTTGTGCTATGCCAGCCTGATATTTTAATGTCCTTCAATAAATTATCATTGTGGACATCTGTCACAATGATAATTTATTGAAGGACGATCTGATCGAGGTGATCTCTCATTTCCGAGACCAAGATAAGATTCACTTTGGATCACTGACTGAGCCAAAATAGTTAGTATTAGTTTTTTAGTTGAATTATTATTGTAAATGCGATACATTATATATTTCTTTTCGTCTATCATTCACCGATTTTTTTTGCAAAAATAATACAAGGACAATGTTTATAACTTAGGTAAAGTAATCTCATTAGGTAAAATTGAAATTTGATTATTTTAAACACGATAATTTTCTTATATAAAAAAAAGCCTTTTATTTTTTGCAGACTTAAATAATAACATGCTACAATTTATCTGGTCAATATAATTAATTAACAATTCAAAATAATACTATTTAATTTAGACACATTCAAATAATTTAATAATTCAAATAATTTTATCATTCACTAATGTACGTTAATACAAATATTATAATTTAAACTAGTTAGATTTAGATGATAGTTTTGGGAATTCAGCTAACAAAGATATTGCATGGTATATTAACATTGGGTTAAATTGTGGCGTAGGCGAGAGGCTGGCAACCTGTCACTGCAATGTCACAGTTTCGTTTTCTTTCAACCCCTTATTTGCCAAGAGTGGCACTGAAACTTTAGTAGTTTCATGTGTTCTGCCTACCCCTATATGGGATACAGGCGTGATTGTATGTATGTATGTATGTATATTAACATAGGTATTTAATGCATTTCTTATATCGAATGACAATTCAATTTGGTGGAGACTGATGGGTATATGAAATAACTATGGGTTCTGAAATTATTCTCCTTCGATGGATCTGTTACATTACAGATTCATTTCGAATGAAGATTACATTTTAATACGCTCATTTTAATATCATTCGTTCCGTTTACAATTATCTTGAAAACAGTAAACACAGACCAACCCCTATAGACATCCATTACAAGACGACTCGCGGTCGCCAGCCTTCCTAGTATTTGCACTGATATAAGCGCGGGCGCTCGCCGTGCCCGATCAGTAGCGACCAAGTAACAGACCCGAAAGCAGCGCGTGTTTTTCGCAGTAAAAAAATTGAAAAAGGGTATTTTGATGTCTTAAAGATGTCCACCTGTAGTGTGAAATGGTGTGGAAAGGTAACAAGAAGCTCAAATTTAAAAACAGACGTCATTACATTCTCCATAAAAGTCATATTTATAATTTATTCAGAGCCGGCATTAGTGGGGACGTTTATCGACAAAAAGAGGCCAAACCTTTTTTTTCTTGACCAAAGCATGAAACTTGGCACAGTTGTTCCTTATATCAAAATAAGCCGATTAAGATCGGGAGCCTTCGGGAGCCTCCCCCCTGGGGCTCGGGAGGGGGGGTCAAAGTATCGCTTCACCCGGCTTGCTTTGAAAAATTCTAACATAGCCCGTTTAGTTCATAGGTCATGTTTGGTATCGTTTTCGAGTAAATCAATAACGTAGAATTCATTTTTGGTACTAAAATTATAATTTAATGGTAAATAAAATAAAAAAAAAATTAAAAGTTTGAAATTTTCATCTATGATTTACAAATTCAAGTCATCATAAATGTCAAACTGTTTGCTTTTTCTACAAATAAAAAATATGATATGAAAGCCTATTTAATATAGATTATGAATAATATAACTTTTACCCACCTTTACTAACGTTAAGTTTCATAAAAAAAACTTTAAACCGCGCGGCGTCGGGACGCCGCGAGCGTAATTTTAAAATACCTTTATTTTAAAAAACTCTATTAGAACCCGTTTAGCTATTAGGTCATGTTTAGTATCGTTTTCGAGTAAATTAATAACGTAGAATTTAGTTTTGGTACTAAAATGACCATTTAATGTTAAATGAAATTAAAAAAAAAAAAAAAAATTCTGTGAGTTGCAAATTCAAGTCACGATAAATGTCAAACGGTTTCCTTTTTCTATAAATATAAAAATATGATATTAAAGCCTATTCACAAAGGATAGTACGCGTTCACCTACGCGAGCTTAGACTGTGTGCGGGGAACGCGCCTCTTTCATATATTTGATCGCCAGTGTCAGAGGTGTGTTAATGCATAAATAGAAAAAGATTCATTATTATTGACTGGTGTCGACAACAGCAACACTCGGGTCGGACCACACGATCTAAAGACCGACTGTACATTGTAGTGAATCCTGAAAGAAATTTATATAATAGTATTTATACAATCGTGATATAATACAAAACTTTTCAGTCGAGTACCATATGTAGTACGGTACGAGAGTGAAAAGCTTAAATATATCACTATTGTATACCATTCTTTTTCTACGAGTCATCGTCTTCATCATCAATGGACGGAAATATCACCATTCATGCAAGTTAAAATTAATGTCAATAGAGTAGTTCACCGTTGTATCAACATCGAATTACCTAGCAACCAATTGTTTGTAATAACCGTCTCTGATTGGCCGATAACGCGACAGATAAAAAAAATGTGTTTCAGATGCAGGAAAATTTGCCAGGTATCGCAAATTAGTATAGAAATTGTATGAAGTTCTATTTTTGAAATTATTATAGTTAACTAAAGTCAATTATAATGAGCTTATTATAATTGAGTCGGAACTGCCATAGAGTATCCAACACTGAAAAGTTAGCACATAGTTTAGTCTATGGTGTCCTAATTGACAGATTACTCATACTCATACTCATACTATACATTCCCTTCACAGAAACATAGCTACATATGGAACTGCATAAAGAAGGCTCTACCCTCTTTATGCAGTTGCATCGGTTTTTGCAACCTGATTTACATTTACATCTTGTAACTTCTAAGCATATACTGGCCACTTCAGTGTTGTCTGACCAGTGTGGTACCCATTCGTCTCCTTCTTCCTTCCATCCCCAAGAAGACGGACTTGGCAAATTTTGGTGTGGCACCAACGCCTGACTCCAAACAAGAACGCCCTGAGTCCCATTTCTCAAAACTGAAAGTTACAAGTTACAAGCGGAAGTCTCTTTCCAACTTGTCATATTAGACATTGACAACCAGTTGAAAATTGTAACTTGTAGCTTCGAGAAATGGGCCCCTGGTACACTGTGCGCAGTATATGCTGATCCAAGGCAGCCTCTGAAGGAGGTATGTTCTCCAATTGTCGATCTTTCTGATACCTAAAGGTACGCAACGACTTGGTCTGAAACAATATGTGCATTATCATTTTAGAGTCTACAACTATCAAATTACAACTTTTTGGTGGATCCCGTAACCTTCAGTATTACCCACTTACGTTACGTATCATAGAAAATTATTACAAACTTTAGTAGAATCTGATTTGCCTCTGATATTGCTCCATCTTGTAATAGTTTGACACCTTGAGTGGCCTGGCTAAGCTTCAAAGCTAAAAGAAAACGTTTCTAAATTAGACATAGTATGGGATAGGTACGATAAACGCAGCTTGAAACGATCAACAAGGGAGAAACATGGCCACCCAAGGCTTCAAACTATTACGAGATGGAGCAATATCACAGATAGGCTAATCAGATTCTACTAAAGTTTGTAATTATTTTGTATGATAGCTAAGTGTGTAATAGTGAAGGTGATCCACCAAAATGTTGTAATTTGATAGTTGCAGATTCTGTTTAAATAAAATGACAATGCACATATTGTTTCAGATCAAGGGTCCTTACGCAACAGTGAATGAGTGCCGGAAGAACCTCTTTACTAGAAAAGATCGACACATGGAGAACATACCTCCTTCCGAGGCTGCCTTGATTCATCATATACTGCCATTTGTCTAAGACTGGGGCTAAAGACATGCCAACCACACCCTTGCTGCCGACGCATTAGGACACCACGGACTCCACTGCTAGTCTATTGCTGGCCGAATTTTGTGACACACTGCACTTAACGATTTAATCCGCAAGGCTCTCGGCACAGCGAACATACCGACAACTCTCGAACCTGTCGGCTTGTCAGCAGCAGACGGAAAGCGGCCTGATGGTTGCTCGCTTTTGCCTTGATTTCTGGGACGACCCTTGGCGTGGGGCGTGACCTGTGTGGATACCTTGGCTCCGTCCAACGTCTAACGCTCAGCCCATAAACCAGGGACTGCTGCTGCAAAACGCCCAGTTTAAACGCGCAAATATGCATTTTTAAAAAACAACTACATATTTGCGGCAATTGCATTTGAAACATTTGGACCATGGTCATCAGACACCAAGCAGTTCGTGAAGGAAGTTTCCACCAAACTTGTCTGGGTGTTTGGTGACATACGCATAGGCTTTTACATCATATTTTTTATTTAAAGAAAAAGCAAACGGTTGACATTTTTGTTGAATTGAATTTGCAAATTATAGATGATTTTTTTTTTAATTTATTTACCATTAAATTATAATTGTAGTACCAAAAATAAATTCTTTGTTATTAATTTACTCGAAAACTATATCAAACATGACCTAATAGCTAAACCGGGTCTAATAGAGTTTTTAAAATAGAGGTATTTTAAAATTACGCTCGCGGCGTCCCGACGCCGCGCGTCTTAAAGTAATTTTTTTGTGGAACTTAACGTTTGTGAAGGTGGATAAAAGTTATATTTTTTATAATCTATATTAAATAGGCTTTCATATCATATTTTTTATTTATAGAAAAAGCAAACAGTTTGTCATTTATGATGACTTGAATTTGTAAATCATGGATGAAAATTTCAAATTTTTTAATTTTTTTAAATTTTACTAGCCATTAAATTATAATTTTAGTACCAAAAATGAATTCTATGTTATTGATTTACTCGAAAACGATATCAAACATGACCTAATAGCTAAACGGGGTCTAATAGAGTTTCTAAAATAAAGGCATTTTAAAATTACGCTCGCGGCGTACCGACGCCGCGCGTCTTAAAGTAATTTTTTTGTGGAACGTGTGTTAACGTTAGTAAAGGTGGATAAAAGTTATGTTTTTTTATAATCTATATTAAATAGGCTATCATGTCATATTTTTTATTTATAGAAAAAGCAAACAATTTGTCATTTATGATGACTTGAATTTGTAAATCATGGATGAAAATTTCAATTTTTTTAATTTTTTTTATTTTATTTACCATTAAATGATAATTTTAGCACTGAAAACGAATTCTACGTTATTGATTTACTCGAAGACGATACCAAACATGACCTATTAACTAAACGGGGTAAGTTAGAATTTTTCAAACCAACCCGGGTGAAGCGGTACTTTGACCCCCCTCCCGGGCCCCAGGGGGAAGGCTCCCGAAGGCTCCCGATCTTAATCGGCTTATTTTGATATAAGGAACAACTGTGCCAAGTTTCATGCTTTGGTCAAAAAATTTAAGGTTTTTCAATAAACTCCCCAACTACATAGGTCAACTTACATTGGCCACTTACGCGTCAGTAAAGGGACAGTCCCTTTCATCTGGCGCGACTGCCCGCCGTCCTTGAAACGGCCAATCACAGCGCGCTTAACACATTCCCCGCCCGCTCCTCGCACCCCTGGCACTGGTGACTCGTATCGCGAACAAAATATACAAGACTGCTACTCTATAGGAGGTTCTCTGTGACAGTAAACCATAACTAATTCATAACAATGAGTAACATCTTAAGCACTCTACACTCTACAGTGGTACTAAGTTTGCTAAAACAATACACTCTTTTTTTTGCGCAGTCGAGTCAACATTGGCTACTAAGAAAACTGACGCGCGATTTCGGTCGTGCCAAACACCACGTCACTTGAATACGCTGCGCATCATTTTTATAATATGATCGAAGTTAAGCGGCAGAATCAGTTTCTTCACTCTTAAGTGTGCGCTAACCTTTACCCGTCCAATACACTTATCGCCACCTCGCTTGAATTGAAAATATACTGCCAGTGAGTAAACTGCCTTCACAAAGCGTTTTGTTCTTGCTGTACTAAGTTTAGCTCTCTAGCGTATTTTGAGCCCTAGATTTTAGTAGTATCGGCTTGAATTGTATGGTTGCGGTTTACGACGGTACAGAATACGCGACGATGCGGTAGTGGGTAGTCTATTTTTCCCCTGACTAGCTCGGAAACACGTGTTTTATCCTTGAATGAAAGCGGGTAATACGCATTTTATCCACTAGTGGATAAAGTAATTTGACCTTGAATATAGTCAATTTTTTTGCTTTAAAAGATAAAAGTGAGTAAATCTAGTGATGAAGATGATTTACCACCGGTGGAACTACTGGAAGCAGTGAGAAACGCGTTTTTTAGGTTGTACATCATGTACATGCATACTTTCCTCGCTATAGTGAAGGGAAAAATTTTGTGTTAGGTACACACGGGTGCAAATGTATTTTACTTCTTTTGTGTTGAAAAACTCGACAAGTTCAGGATTCTATTCTCGAACCACTTGCTTCGCTCGTGGTTCAACTATAGAATCCTTTCACTTGCTCGTTTTTAAATACCATAGTCCACACTCGGCGTTAAAATACAATTTTGCACCGTTGTATAACAAATAACTATTCCATGAGTGTGAGGAAAAGTTACAATTGAGGATTTTATAGCAGTAAGTAACTAGAAGCTTTGAATTTTCTTGACGGTTCGCTTAAAAGATTACTACCTTATTGTTCTAATTTCTTGTGTGTACAGAGTAACCCCCTTAATCCTTATTCATAAACATTCACTAAAGTTATCAAGCCGATAAAAATCGTTTGTCCCATTCCGACGTATTGGTGTGATATAAAGGACAAAAGTCCTTAACTCCTTACTCTTCAACCGTACACGTGATGTCTATTTATTCAAATAAATCGTATGTATGTACTATGTAATATGACTAGGGTTGCAAAAAAAACGGTTTTTTCTGGCTTAATAAAAAACCGTGAAATAAAACCAGTTTTTTTTCTAAAGTACGAAATCTCAAAATTTGCAAAGCAGTTAATACTTTTATACGGTTTTTTAGACTTAATGTTAACTACTAAACGAATTTAATCAAATAACTTTAATTTCTGGTCTTATAAAAGTAACATTTAAGAAATCTGTAGTTGGTAGTTATCACTGTTTACTGTTGGCAACACCACCGCCTCTCCACGCTGCACGCCGCATCGGGGATTCCCCAATAAACGTTTGTATACTGAATGTAAATCGAATTAAAATGTACGTTATTGTTATTGAAACACGTTACAACTCACGAATAACCTGACCACAAAATTAAAATTTTGAAAAAACCCCCGACCGCGACCTAGTGGACCGATTTTCATGAAACATGGCTAAGAACACCCCCGACTAACCCAGCTTTCAAATAAAAAAAACTAAATCGAAATCGGTTCATCCGTTCGGGAGCTACGATGCCACAGACAGACACACACACAGACAAACAGACAGACAGACAGACCGACAGACAGACAGACAGACAGACACGTCAAACTTATAACACCCCGTCGTTTTTGCGTCGGGGGTTAAAAACCAATATTGTCAAAAAACAATGGTGCTCGGTTTTTTTTTCATGTTTTTTTTTTCATAATTCTGAAAAAAAAATGTTTTATTTTTCTATTTGCAACCCTAAATGGGACCCATAGTTAATGTACTGAAAAAGTATGTAAGCTTTATGAATAGCACCGTCTCGTCTGCGTATCTCATTCGCGCCTGATTACTTGTGAATTCCTTACGAATATTACTCAGACCAGACTAAATACACTCAAGAACAATCGGAACGGACCACTTTGTAGGGACATTCTGAATTACTGTACAAAGAAAAAATCCTTTGTAGACACTATAGATAAATAAATAAATAAATATTACATTAATTCTTACACAGATTGACTGAGTGACTGAGTCCCACAGCAAGCTAAAGAATGCTTGTGTTGTGGGTACTCAGACAACGATATTATATCCATACTATACTCGTACTATACATTACATAATTATATTATCCATACTAATATTATAAATGGGAAAGTGTGTGTGTTTGTTTGTTTGTCCGTCCTTCACAGCGAAACGGAGCGACGAATGGTCGTGATTTTTTAAGTGGAGATAGTTGAACGGATGGAGAGTGAAATAGGCTACTTTTTGTCTCTTTCTAACGCGAGCGAAGCCGCGGGCAAAAGCTAGTAAAAAATAAAAACACGCAAAAATATTTCGGGAAAATATGATTTTGGCCACTTCCAGGCTGCGAACAGCGCCATCTAGTTTTACGCCTAAAAGGCCCATACATTTCAGGTGTACGCTTTTTTGTATGGGCTTTGTCTATCCCGTATTATATGGTCCTTGCCTACATACTACATAAAAACATCTATGTCCTGAGTCATAACTAACATTGTTACTCAGCGTCAATATTGCCTTGTTGAACAGGGAACGGCGAACTGTCACTGCCGGGCGCCAATTGTCACCTTTGTGAAATAGGCCACAGGCCGTTATTCCGTTTCATATAACTGTGACGTCGGACGTCACTATACCACAGTATAATAAAGAGTACTGTCGTACAGTATGGCCACTCCCGCTCCCCGCTGAAAGTGCCGTCCACCCCCTCTCGGTTACCTCACAGTTACCGCCTGTCAAAAACGCAAACAGTCGACGTGTCATATTCCTCATACAAGCATAGTACGCGTTCACCTACACGAGCTAAGACTGTGTGCTAGGAAAACGCCTCTTTCAATGTATTTGATCGCCAGTGTCCGAGGTGTGACTATACTGACGTTGGGGGGAGGAGGGGGTTATATTTACGGAATCTCTCTGGATGGAAATAACGGTCAGCGGAGGGTGTTGCACTATTTATACCTCGGTGGCTAACGAGCGCATAGACTGTGATAAAAATGGGACAGGTCGTTGCTTCGCACAACTCTCATTGCACCTTGAGACCTCATTTCGCTCTGTCGATTATGTACGTACAACTAAATTTCACTGATTTAAACTTTCACGATAATTACACATAATTATTTTTAAAATCGGGACTTAATAGGGCTTTCGTGTTAAAAATAGTGAAATCGCAACCGAGCGCTCGAACATACCGTGTGTGGTATCAAATTAAAGGGCTTTGCGAGTAGTTTATAAATATATATCACATTATAGGACTTTTTCTACGGTGAAGGCTCGTTTTCAAAAAATTGGCAAAAATCAATAATAGCAATTTATAATCACTAAGGCATAACAGCAATTTAAGTAAACGTTGCAGATTAATTTAGTACAAAACTTACTTCGATGTGATGTAGATTTTCAAAGAAATTGTCACTTAATTTTAGGTAATTTCTGAAAAAAATTGAATTCGCCTAAGGCTAGTTTACTCTTTTTCAAATACTTAAAATAAAAATCTAGTCTGAAATGATTGTGGTACAGGATATACGAATTATAAATTTACCCGTTTTAATATTCAAAATTGTCCAAATTTTACAAATAAGATCGACTGATTCAGCTCTATACGTGCGTTTTTCTAAACGTGCATTAGAGAAAAATTCATAATTAATTTAGTGAGTTAGTTTTCAAAAATCCAGTCTTATAAAAATCAAGATAATAAGATGCTCTAACTGGAACTTGAATTAAATAAATCTATTGGATATAGTCTAGAGCCAATTTGGCCACAAGTCGTCTCCTTCACGATTTTCGTCGACATCTCTTCTAAATACCTAAAACAGGTATGGATATGTTCCTCGTTCTCTCCAGATTACGAATTGACCTGTTTTAGTTTAAGGAGAGGGGGACGGGTCGAGAAAAAGGGGGGGAAAGATGGCGACCGACCATCATAGATATTTATTCACATCTCGAGTCCTATGGCACCAATCTGTTCGTGCGAGGTGTCATTTGAAAGCTTATTAAACCTACTTTAATTGTTTTCAAATAACTATGCTCATAAAAGTAACCGTTTAGGAAATATTTGAAAATATGTGTTTTTTTATCGCGCATGAATTGCACAAGTACTAGTAAAAAATGCGTCTAACTCAATAAACAATAACTTTACAGCAATTGATGTTATTATAAAATTTTCGTGTCTATTCATGCTCTTTCTAAAAATATAAGTTTCATTGGTATGTGATAATATATAACCATGTAATTAAGAATTTTGTTTGGCAAGGGTTATCCTCCAGGTCGCTTATACGGGCGCTGACCGTAGTACAGTATTCAATATTTTTGAGGTCTTATTTTACAGATCCATATGTGAGAGGTATCGTTTGAAAGATAATTAAACCTACTATAATTGTTTACACATAACTATAGTATTAAAGGTAGCTGTTTACATAATATTTGAAAATATGTGTTTTTTATCGAGCATGAATAGCACAAGTACTGGTAAAAAATGCTTCTAAGTCAATAAACAATAACGTTACCGCAATTGATGTTATTATAAAATTTACGCGACTATTCATGAGCTTTCTAAAAATATAAGTTTTATTGGTAAGTGATAATATAACCATTAAATTACGAATTTTGTTTCGTAGTGGTCACTCCGCCGGTCGCATAAAAATGAGCGCTGACCGTAGTAAAGTATTCAATATTTTTAAGTTCTTATTTTACGGATCCATATGTAAGAGGTATCATTTGAAAGCAAATTAAACCTACTATAATTATTTTTGAATAACTATAGTTATAAAGGTAGCTGTTTACAGAATATTTGAAAACATGAGTTTTTTTTTCGAGCACGAGTTGCACATATACAGATAAAAAATGCTTCTAACTTAATAAACCATAACTTTACCGCAATTAATGTTATTATAAAATTTACGCGAAATTTCATGCGCTTTCTAAAAATATAAGTTTTATTGGTGTATGATAATATATGACCAAGTAATTACGAATTTGGTTTAGCAGGGGTCACTGCGCCCTGTCACGATATTGGGTGCTGACTGACCGTCGCCAAATTTTCTACGTTACTCAGATCCTATTTTACTGATAAATTTGTGAGAGGTATCATTTGAAAGCATATTATGCGTACTATCTTTATTTCTAATATTTCAAGTCGAAACTGTAGAAGTTTACAAAATATTTGATTAGTAATATGTGTATTTTACTGTGCATGAATAGCATTGGCATTGATAAGACACGCTTCTAGCTCAATAAATTATAGTTTTCCGCAATTGAAATAATAACAAAATAAACGGAAAATGTATGACTTACACAAAAAATAAGTTTGGTTTGTATTGCATAAACAAATAATTTGAATTCGTTCAGCTCACCTACTGCGCACCATCATATAAATGGATGTCCACCGTCGTTGCCTTTTTTCATGATTTTTCAGATTTTATTTCACTAATCGTATATTCATAATAAATATAATCTATCACGTATCGAATTTACTTATATACTTAATTGATCAGTAAAATAAAATCTGTAAAATGATGAAAGAATTAAGGCAACGGCGGTGGACATCCGTTTATATGACGATTGACCGTGCGCAGTGGGTATGGTGGACAAATTAACATTAATTGTTTAAGCAAAACTAACAAAACTCATTTTTTGTAAAGGCCATACATTTTGCGGTTCATTTCGTTATTATATCAATTGCGGAAAAATATAATTTATTGAGCTAGAAGCATGTTTCACTCGTATCAGTGCGAATGCTATTCATATACAGTAAAAATACACATATTGTCAAATATTTTGTAAACTTCTACAATTACGACTAAAATTATTAAAAAGTAACGATAGTACGCATAATATGCTTTCAAATGATACCTCTCACAAATTGATCGCTAAAATAGGATCTGAGAAATACATAAAATTAGGCGACGGTTAGCACCTATTTACGTCACGGGGGTGCAGTGACACCTGCTAAACCAAATTCGTAATTACTTGGTTGTATAATATCATACATCAATAAAACTTATATTTTTAGAAAGCATATGAAATGTCCTGTAAATCTTATCATAACATTATTTGCGGTAAAGTTATTGTTTATTGGTCATGCACCAAGATACAATCTTAAAAATTATGAAAACGGCAACGAAAATGGTCATCCATGTATATGACGGTGCGCAGTGAGTATGATGGATAAATTAACATTAATTGTTTATGCAATACTGACAAAACTTTTTATTTGAAAAGGTCATACATTTCGCCGTTTATTTTGTTATTATATCAATTGCGGAAAAAATATAATTAATTGAGCTAGAATCATGTTTTACTCACATCGGTTCCAATGCATATTTTCAAATATTTTGTTAGCTACTACAGTTACAACTAAAATTATTGAGAACTAATGATAGTACGCATAATATGCTTTCAAAAGATTCCTGTTAAATAAAATAGGATCTGAAAAATATAGAAAATTTGGCGACGGTCAGCATCCATACGTGGCCGGGCGCTGTGGCTCCTACTTAACCAAATTTGTAATTACTTGGTTATATAATATCATACACCAATAAAACTTATGTTATTAGAAAGCGCACGAAATTCCGCGTAAATCTAACATCAATTCCGGAAAAGTTGTTGTTTATTGATTAAGAAGCATTTTTTACCAGTAGGTACTTGTGCGACTCATGGTCTATAAAACACATATTTTCAAATATTTTCTAAACAGCTACCTTTATGATTATAGTTGTTTATAAAAAAATATAGTAGGTTTAATTAGCTTTGAAACGATACCTCTCGCATATGGATCCGTAAAATAGGACCTCAAAAATATTGAATACTTTACTACGGTCAGCGCCCATTTCTGCGACCGGGCAGAGTGACTCCTGCTAAACCAAATTCATAATTACATGGTTATATATTATCATATACCAATGAAACTTATATTTTTAGAAAGAGCATGAATAGACGCGAAAATGTTATAATAACATCAATTGCGGTAAAGTTATTGTTTATTGAGTTAGACGCATTTTTTACTAGTAGTTGTGCAATTCATGCGCGATAAAAAAACACATATTTTCAAATATTTCCTAAACGGTTACTTTTATGAGTAGAGTTATTTATAAACAATTAAAGTAGGTTTAATAAGCTTTTAAACGACACCTTGCACGAACAGATTGGTGCCATAGGACTCGAGATGTGAATAAATATCTATGATGGTCGGCCGCCATCTTTCTCCCCCCTTTTTCTCAACCCGTCCCCCCCTCCTTAAACTAAAACAGGTCAATTCGTAATCTGGAGATAACGAGGAACACATCCATACCTGTTTTAGGTATTTAGAAGAGATGTCGACGACTTTTTGTAAAAGAGGTCGTTTGGTCCCTGACTAATAACGGAAAGTGTAGTATTTCACCGACTAAAACTATCAATTTTACATTCTTTTGACGTTTTTTTTGAAAGCAGCCTTAATCGCGTATGACTACATATTAAACTGACCTCCAACGTTTCAGGGACAGCGTTGTCCCCATGGTCTCGGAGAAGACTGGCTTGAAATGACATCAACACCTTCTGACAGCCGCGCGAGTTTTTCGAACTACCCGCACTTGGTTTTGATTATCAACTTGAACTGTTTGCGCACTAGGGATGTTACTCTGTCGACACACAACACCCCCCAAACACCGCCGTCCCTGAAACGTTGGAGGTCAGTTTAATATGTAGTCATACGCGATTAAATCCCGATTTTAATAGTTATTTGTTTTACAAGGGGGCAAAGTAGTTGTTTAACCGCACGTGCCAATATTGATACCCGATCAAGCGAAATATTCCAATATTGACCCGCGAGCGTAGCGAGTGGTTCAAAAAGTGGAATCTTGAGCGTTGCGAGGGTTTTAAGGCACGAAGATTAAACAAACTTTGCCGCCGAGTGAAACACAAAATTTTTCACCACACCAACACGAACAAAATACTAACTATAAAACATCAAATTAAATCAAATCCATCAATTTATTCAATATTTATGATTCAACATCATCATTTATAGGTAAATTCTACCAGCCAGCTTAAGACATCAAGTTAAAATTTGTATGAAATTACTTTGCACTCTTGTGGATATAATGCAATTTTTAACCGTCGCCTCATATCTCAAGAAGGACGGTTATCAAGTCGTCTGTATGTTTTTTTTTTTTTTTTTAATGTTTGTTCCTCGATATCTCCGTCGTTACTGGACCGATTTTGAAATTTTTTTTTTAATTGAATGTATATGCATACAGATTGGTCCCATTTTTCTAAGAACCCAGTTCTGATGATGGGATCCTGGAGAAATCGAGGGAACTCCTCGAATCTGAAAGGCATACATATAGTGATTTTTGTGTTTTTAAAGGAACAGCATGCATTTAGGTACGGAACAGTGACATTTGGTGCAGTGGAACTGCTGATGATGGCCAGAATAGAACTCTTCAAATCTGAACGGCACGCTTATAGTGACTTTGGTATTTTTATAAGAACAGCATGCACTTTCATCCAGAACAGTGACATTTGGTGCAGCGGAATTGCTGATGATGGTCAGAACCGAACTCCTCAAATCTGAACGGCACGCTTATAGCGACTTTGCCATTTTTATAAGAACAGCATGCGCTTACGTCTAGAACAGTGACATTTGGTACAGTGGAACTGCTGATGGTCAGAACCGAACTCCTCAAATCTGAACGGCACGCTTATAGTGACTTTGGTATTTTTATAAGAACAGCATGCACTTGCGTCCAGAACAGTGACATTTGGTGCAGTGGAACTGCTGATGATAGTCAGAACCGTACTCCTCAAATCTGAACGGCACACTCATAAGTGACTTTGGTATTTTTGCAAGAAAAGCATGCATTTAAGTTCAGAACAGTGACATTTATTTATTTAGTTATGTTTGTTAAGCATATTGAGTTTTCAAGTCAAAGTTTGTCAAGCTTCGATTTGTTATAATATAATATCGGATTCATGAGGAATTGAGGAAACTCCTCAAACCTTAACGTTATACGTATATTCATTTATGTTGCCATCTAATAATTAAAGCATTAAAAGCAGTTTTAAAAAATACCTACACATTTCTACATAATCCAACATTCGCAAGTAACTTTCACCAGAACCCGAAAGGCGACGGTTTTTTTTTCTTAAAAATTATGCTATCTGTTTTCGAATAGCAAAGTAAGCCTGAAACAGTTGGTGTGGTGAAAAAATAATTAAATGTGGCATTTGTAGTCTGTATTTATTTATAGTGCTATAAACATAAACATATTTTTTATTAAAAATAAGTATATTATAACTATTGAAATAACTTAGTGATATTCGGCAAAGGAACGGAAACCTTAGTGCGTTTTCACATTATCCGATCCGATATCGGATGTAGGACCGATATCCCATACATTACAGGCGCCATCTTGGATTTTTTCCATTGAAATCCTGCCGACATCCGATATCGGATCGGATAATGTGAAAGCGGTCTTAGGGTCTCCCCAAACCTTATCGACGCGGGATCGGCTTAGTATAAACATGTGCGTACGCAATTGCGTTCAGTGACGCGACGCGTGAGTGTCTTCATTCATACTAACGATTTTTGGTGGGCTAGAGCCAATCACGCGTTAGGTTTGGGGAAGTACTATCAACTGCAAAAGTGCATGGAGAAATTATGAATGACTTCATTGATAAATTCGCCATGCTCTTTTGCAGCTGATAGTACATGCCGACGGCCGCGTACTCGCGGCCCATTCGGTGGTGACACCCTTCGCGCAACAGAATAGAACTCAATGTCGGCTGCTCGCGTGTGGACCGTTTGTTAATGTAGGTAAGAATGATGAAAGGCGGCATTTTGTGAACATCAAAGCAGTGAGCCTTCTGTATTTGTACTACTATTATACATTCTGTGGTATTAGGCCAATTTTTTTTTTAAAGTTGTTCACCCCCTTTTTTGTAACATGGGTATTTTTTACGCGGATCATACTCAGAATCGCGAGGTCTTTTGATCCTGATAGGACAAAAAAAATGTTCTAAGATTTCCATACATTTTTCAAACTCTGTTCCGTTACCGCTGATACAAAATGTATGAAAAAATGGTAGGTAACGGGATGGGAAAAAAACCTTGGGACACTTTTTGCTCCTACTAGGATTAAAAGAGCTTGCGATTCTGAGTAGAAACCATGTAAAAATTTCCAAATCCAAAAAAAAGTGGGGGGACAACTTTGAAAAAAATAGAAGACGTTTGACCACGACGACGACGTGTGATGAAAAAACCGATTTTGGTAATTTGAGACGCATAAGTATTTCTACTAATGCAGTTCCTGAATTTCCGTGTTTTCCTCAAACGTTAATTGGTTCAATTAAAAGTTCGCCGACCCCGTAATTTCATAAACAGGAACAGGAAGTTGTGTAATGCTGGTAAAGAATGCCCGCAGCTTGATGTGGGGTTCGATTCCCAACGCCCCAGTTGTATGCTCGAATCAACCAGTATCAAAAACAAAACTTGTAAAAACACCAAGTCTTCGCAACTCCGTTCTTCTGGCGTAAAAAGAGTTGAGATCCCTGTAATACCAAGTCGGTTAATTTATTCAGCCCCTACTTAAAGGACCTTCTGCCACAAGTTATTACGTATGCGATTGCCAAGTCAGTCCATTTTCTTTAAAACATGAAATATTTTTCATATTGATATGATCGCTATGAGTAATATGTTATTAGGTTAGCTATAGGTAAACTACGTAATAACTTGTGGCAGAAGGTCCTTTAAGTAGGGGCTGAATAAATTAACCGACTTGGTATTACAGGGATCTCAACTCTTTTACGCCAGAAGAACGGAGTTGCGAAGACTTGGTGTTTTTACAAGTTTTGTTTTTGATGGGATCTCATTTCTTTTTGTAGACTCTCTGTAGATAGTCCAACTTTTTTCCTTCTTTCCTATTTATAAGCTTAATATACATTATACATTTGAACCTCCTCATACACGCCCTAATAGCTATATGGCTTTGGGGCTGATAGGGGATATCGTGTTCATGTACCTACGACATAACGGAGTCAGAAACCTGACTTTAAATAAGAACGTAAGCGTAGCAAACGCGAAATTTTGACTAAGTATGTAAGTGAAAAATGCATTCTGTTCACCATTTGCACTTATTTCTTTATGTCCAACAAATAAAAGACATTTGACGGAACCAGTAAACGCGAGCGAAGCGAGCGCGAATTTTTTTCCTATTATTGACTCAATTTATCAAGACTCAACCCGCAAGTGGAGAGGAAGGGGGAGATTATATAAAAGCCCTTGGCTTTCATAGGCCAAATATACTTATAGGTCCAGTAACTCTGTCAGCATGCCCATTTCGGTGTTTTTTTTTTCAGTAGGTCACTTCGGTTCCCTAGTGTGCTCATCATCACGCTTAGGCTCCTTTGACTCTCTGAGACGTTTTGCGCCTTTGGCGGCTTTAGCTTTATGGAAAACTCCACTTCGGACTGTATTTTAACTATTTGGATTACGACGTAACTTTGTAACTACGTAACTTTATTTGATGTAAGGCAACACCACATAATTGATACAATTTCAATAGAAAAGGTATTGTCTTTCAAAGGTTTGTCAATGACTAAAATCCTTTCATGGCACCTTAGCAGCCAGCAAGCGCCTTATGAATGTTGTACACTGCGACATTTTTTTACATCGTTCCACAATCACTTCAATATCTGAATTAATTCCTGACACCTCTCGCTATTTTGGAATATGTACGCGCCCACGCAATCTAAGTAATACTTTTATTTGATTTTTTTTCACATGTAGCTGTACGATTTTCGTGGCCCCCCTTACCATTTGGCGCCTAGAGCGGTCGCTCTACTTGCTCTACCCTTAATCAGCTACACATTCTTTCACCTTACTTAACCCATTGCAAATTAGTTGAAAAAAAAATGTAAACATATTTATGATTTCGACTGTACAGTCAACCAATTGGAACCCTAGGCCACTATACAACCATGTCAAAATGACAAGCATTAAGAGATTTCTTACAATCTGATTCATAAAGTCACTATGACATGGTTCTACAGTGGCCTAGGGTTCCAATTGGTTGACTGTACCTACTATTGCTACTATTAACGACTTAACGAAACATACAAGTTTTTTTCACATTTGAACGTAATATTTAGGTACGTATTATTTAATTGTATTTTACAACACACTGATTTATTCACTGTAATTACTGCACATCTAACCTTGCAATCCTATATATTGATATGGGATTACAAAGTTAGTTATGCGGTTGGTGATGTAGGAAAACTGATTGTTTGAAAATTTCGTTTACACAGACATGTATTCCCAAACAGGGTAGGCAGAGCACACGAAACTACACTTTTCAGTGCCACCGTTGGCAAATTATTAAAGGGTTGTCAGCCTATTCGCACACACCACAATGGAATCCATATCCCATAGTTGACTTCTACGACTTCCATGTGAGGAAATGGGGTTGTGAGATTTTTAACCCATCACCATACCGGGCATCTGTATAAATTTTAGGTACTCACTGCAAATCAACTGCAAATATAACTTGGTAATCCCATATATTGATATAAGATTACAAAGTTATTTATGCAGTTGATGTATCTAAAAACCTGGAATGAAATTGCAACATTTCTTAATTTTTGTGTGAACTATACACTAAACACTTACTGTATTCTAAATTTGAAGCTTCCAAGTGTACTAGAAGTGTCTTATTATCATTGATGATCGTGTGTCAGTCAGCCAGTGAGTGACAAAACTAAGAAATTTTGGCTAGTAATTATTCCTAAACTATTGGTTCAAATTTAATGAAATTTGAAGTATACCGTGTTTATACAATGACTACTTGGGTGCTGAAAATTGAGGCTTCTAGTTTTATCCAGAACGGAGTAACAGGGCGTTGAAAATGGTCTGAAATGCTTCGAGAAAAGGATGGTACGGCCGTGCCTCTTTTTGCTCGACTTGGCGGGGGCACTGCCGTGCCCCCAGATTCGCTACGTCCACGACTGTTAACTGGAAGAATATCCCTAATAGGGATAAGTACGCCTTTATACTTCCTTCTTCTTCTTTCTTTTATTTATATTCAAATTCAATCATTCAGTATAAACTCTTTATTACCATATAAAAGGGATCGATAGTTGATAGGTGAAAACATCAAGGTACCTACATTTTTCGTCTGTTCGCCTGTCAGTCTTTATTTGTGTAGGTGGGCCATTTCTTTCAAAGTTGTCCACCCCACTTTTTTTTGAATTTGGAAATTTTTATGTGGTTTCCACTCAGAATCGCGAGCTCTTTCAATTCTAATAGGAAAAAAAAGTGTCCCAAGGTTTTTTTCCCATTCCGTTACCATTTTTTCATACATTTTGTATGGCGGTAACGGAATGGAAGGATCGAAAAAGTGTATGGAAATCCTGGGACATTTTTTTCTCCTATCAGGATCGAAAGACCCCGCGATTCTAAGTATTAATCGCGTAAAAAATACCCATGTTACAAAAAAAGTGGGGTGGACAACTTTTAAAAGAAAATGGCCCAGGTACACAAAATACGCATGTCTGTCAAATTAGAAATATCAACGTAAGATAGAACGGATTAGTTTTTTCTTCATGCATATGATAACGAGTTTAACTATGATAACGAGAGCCTACCAAGTCTGTCAAAAGTGTCAAAACCGGCAATTTCTTGCGAACTATAAGATTTTTACCGGTTAGGAGAGAAAACATCCGGTTTTAATGAACTAAGGAATATTACTACTAAGTGGCATCCACTTCCACTTCCATATCCACAGAAGTAGAGTGCGGACACGGCAGGGCCAGACAGAGATGTCCGGACGACCTAGACACCTTCCTCACTAACTGGCCGGACGACGCACTAAACCGTGAGTCATGGAAGTCAAGAGGAAAGGCTTTGCCCTGCAGTAGACACCTTTACAGGCTAGTAAAAAAATAGCATTTCATGCAACAGGCGTTTAAAGGATGTCAAAAAAGACGAGTGGCGATAATAACAATGTGAGGCGAAGCCGAAAATTGTTATTAAGACGCCACGAGTATTTTTTGACTCAGTTAAACACCGTTGCATATAATACTTTTTCTACGACCATGCACTTAGTTTTTAATAGTTTTCTAGAATAACTTTCGTGAAATTCACACTGTTTCTTGTATTTTGACGCAAAGGTTTGCACTGTCAGCTCAGCTGCCCAAAGCCTTCCCGCGCACGCACGCCTTATCTTTATAACATTGCGTTGCCATGGTTACAGAGCCAAACAATGCGTTTTCAGTTTTTTCGATACTGCGCGCATGCGCGGAAAGCCGGCGGATGCTGGCTTTGGGGAATAGACTTTTATGTAGGGTTTTAAAGATCTATGCACGACCCTGTAAATGACGAATAACAGTTCGGGAGTAGAAAAAAGAATGTAACGGTTAAGAATCGACATTAACATATATGTAGTTAGATACACTGGTCGCATAAAAACCCGACTCTCTCGTGTATAATAACATATATCGCACTAATGGTTGCAAGTTTGAAATACGCCCCAACTTCCAGGGGACTTGTAGAATAAATCCAACTTTGTTTACGGAAACGTGCACTGTTGGGTGCTTTTTAAGAATTTAATTTTAGAAATGGGCAAAGAGAAATAATAACAAACTCGATTAGTCATGGTGGGTGCACTGGCTATTTTAAAATTCATATTCATACTAATATTATAAATGGGAAAGTGTGTCTGTTTGTTTGTCCGTCTTTCACGTCAAAACGGAGCGATGAATTGAAGTATTTTTTTTAAGTGGAGATAGCTGAAGGGATGGAGAGTGACATAGGCTAAAATTGTCTCTTTCTGATCCCCCCGCTTCCCTAAATTGGGGGGTGGGAGTTTGTATGGAACATTCCGCAATCTTCGAATTTAACGCGAGCGAAGCCGCGGGCAAAAGCTAGTCTTATAGAAATAACATAACAACACAAGTTGATTTTAACTAGACTAAACTTAGTCTACTCCTAAAGTTTCTTGTTCCTTTTCAACTTTTTACGCTGTTTTATTATTCATAACTTTATCCATACTAATATTAATGGGGAAGTGTGTTTGTATGTTTGTTTGTCCTTTCCTATTAGTTTTTTTAATAAATAATGATTTATTAAAAAAACTAATACTTGGCACATCAAAAACGTAATGACGTTTTTGATGTGCCAACCGCTTTTCGGTGAAGGCACGATTAGTAACCTAGTCTTTGTTAACTGTGAAGGAAAACATCGTGAGGAAACCGGACTAATTCCAAAAAGGCCTAGTTACCATTCGGGTTGGAAGGTCAGATGGCAGTCGCTTTCGTAAAACTAGCATACGCCAAATCTTGGGATTAGTTGTCAAAGCGGACCCCAGGCTCCCATGAGCATGAGTCGTGGCAAATGCGATAACGCAAGGAGGATGATTACGTTTTTTATGTCGATTTTTAGGATTCAGATGTAGCAATAAGGCATAACGCCATCCAATCAGTCCACAATTCAATTGTACCCACGTATTGGGCAATGCAGTTACTGCCGTCAGTACCGTCTACAGATACGATACCCGCGGGGTTTCATTTCAACCTCAAAGACGCCAATTTGCCCCGTTCTACCCATTTGATGTATTCCCTATGGTTGTGGCCGAACTAACCTTTGTATTTGTTTCATCTTTAATGCACAAGAGAGATGACTTCCTTCCTTATACCATAAATTAAATATAACAAGATCATACCATCCCATACATTAAAATGCGACCGCCTACGAATGCGCTTACACTCCACCACACATAGATGGTGCCACAAAAAATGCCTTGTTGCCACCGATTATTTGTAGATTGGCATTAAGTGTCAATTCCGAGCCGTAAATCTATGTCAAAAGTGACACTTAACGCCATCTACAAGTATAATCGAAAGCTACAAGACATTTTTTTGTGGCGCCATCTATGTGTGGTGGAGTGTAAGCGCGGTTTAAGACGGTCGCATTTTAATGTATGGGATGGTATCTTGTTATATTTAATTTATGCTTATATACAGTCAAATCAGTTTTTTATTATTTACTGTAAAAACGAAATTGAACGGTTTGCTCGTAATATGGTAACTACTGTCAATGTTTTTCTTGTATTATTTGATGCTTTATCATAAATAATTTAACTACATACAGGAAAGTTCCCTATTTGTAGTTACAAACAAATAGTTGAATCGTTTTATTTGAAATATTTGAAAAACATAATCTTAAGGGCGATACTTTCATCGGAAATCGATAATCGATACTTTCTTACAAAATATGCTGACGCCATTTTAGTAAAGGTCCGCCATCTTGGATTATGTCTGTTTGTCTGTCTGTGTGTGTCTGTCTGTGTCATCGTAGCTCCCGAACGGATGAACCGATTAAGATTTAGTTTTTTTTGTCTAAAAGCTGAGTTAATCGGGAGTATTCTTAGTCATGTTTCATGAAAATCGGTCTACTATGTCGTGGTCGGGGATTTTCAAAATTTTAATTTTGTGGTTAGGTTATCCATAATCGGGTAAAATACCACCCATGACGTATAACGTATAAATACTTTTCAAGTCTCGAAATTAACTATTATTGTGCGGTCTCTTTAGAAGTTCGACCAACCACCGAATACTGGTAATAATACATTCAAGATTGGGTAAAGTTGGGTTAGTATAAAACGACTATTTTGGAGCGGAAGCCCAGACCATTACGAACAGTAACCACACACTTGCTCTGTACTGTGCTGCCACAGACATATATGTAAATAGAGCGCAGCATACCGTATCAGCATTACTAAAACATGATGTGTGAGAACGTTACAAATCATATTAAAAAATACTTATTAAAATCTTATCAGTATCTTTTAATATACTTTTCAAATAGGTATGATATAACCTTAGGTTTATCATTCGATTAGATCATTCCGGCACCATTGCGCCATTTCACCACAATGACATTTGACACCTGACGCTGACAATTCTGTGCCAATTTATGGATTGATAAGTATCGTTGGCAAATGTTAAGTTTTAGGTTTTCCCTTCAAAGCAGGAAAAAAAAAAGTATCGTTTTCACTAGACGTCAATATTTGCTTGTTGGACAGGCAATGAACGAAGTGTCATTATCTAGCGACAATTATCACTATTGTAAAATCGGCCAAATGTGTCTGTCAAGTTTTCTATAAAAATATTTTCAATTTTGCCTGGAAGTCAAATTCAAATGTATTAAATAATTTGAACAAATATCATTCCGTGTCGCGTCATGCCAATAAGTATAACCATTAGTGTGTTTTCACATATATCCGATCCGATATCGGTAGTAGGAAGGAGTTCAAAAGAAAAAAACCAAAGATGGCGGAGTAAATATATGGGATATCGGTCCGACATCCGATGTTGGATCGGATAATGTGAAAACGCACTTAGCCGAGGTATTTGGCAGAGGTATAAGCTCTAGGCTTGTGCCGTTTCGTTCGTTGATCGGAGCGCTCCGATCTCGTTCAATCGCTCCCACGAACTAGTTCGCTCTTTTGGGTCTTTTGCTCATTTAGTTCAGCCAGACCAGTGACCACTGCGGTCGGAAAGATCAGAACGAATGGGACCGAATAGTGTCAAAATGATACGAATAGTCCACAGATAGTAACTTTCCGGGTTGATAGGTTGTAAGTAACCGAAGTTTAATATGAAAACTTGACGTTTTTTGTAGCTCTGCCAAGTAGCTCTCGCTCTCGGTCGGCGCAGTCACACACTCGTTCTCGATCCAAAGCGCTCGCGCTCGCCGATCCTATACTGAACTAAATGAGCAAAGACCGATTCTCAGAGCACGGAAAGATTCAGTTCATTTCGGTCATTGATGAGATTTTATTCCTAACAGTTCATAGTTCGTGAACGACACAAGCCTAATAAGCTCAAGGAAGACCCAGTCTAAACACTCCATGGATGTGAATATGCAAACTTTTTACATGCGTTGTCTACATATAAACATGTCTGTCTGTTTATCATGCACGCTAGGACCACACGCAGTAGTGATCAAACGCGATGTTAACGAACCCGTACATTCCTAAACAATTAATTGGCAAAACCCATATCCAGTAATTGGGTGTCAGGAGCAGCGATGTTTATTTGAAACAAACGTATGAGGAAACTGGAGAATTACTTACTTTAACCTATCTAACTCAAAACACACATAAACACACACATATACACACACACACACACACACACACACACACACAGTTTAGATTTAATTTTTATTTGTTTGAAAGCTGAATTAGTCGGGTGTGTTCTTAGCCATGGGTTTTTCTAATTTTTAACCCCCGACGTAAAAACGACGGGGTGTTATAAGTTTGACGTGTCTGTCTGTCTGTCTGTCTGTTTGTCTGTCTGTGTGTGTGTCTGTCTGTGGCATCGTAGCTCCCGAACGGATGAACCGATTTCGATTTAGTTTCTTTCATTTGAAAGCTGTGTTAGTCGGGAGTGTTCTTAGCCATGTTTCATGAAAATCGGTCGACTAGGTCGCGGTCGGGGGTTTTTTTCAAAATTTTAATTTTGTGGTTAGGTTATTAATTTTGTGGTTAGGTTATTTTATATCGTGGTTAAACCGTAGACATTTTAGTAATATTTTTTTTTATCCAAACACGATCCGAAAAATCTAAATCGGGCTGTAAATATAGGCAAAATAACAACAATATTCACACACCAAAAGCTTATAACGCCTGTTCTCGGAAAACGCTAGTCATTGACAAAACATCGTTAACACTAATGGCTGAATGGGCGAGGTGCCTCCCCCCTACCCCCCATAACATGTTATTTGTAAACGTGTCATAAATGAGATATTATGATGTGGTTTTCAATAGTTGCTTATCTGACGGCCGGTTTAGCCTAGTGCGTAGTGACCCTGCGTGCTACGCCGCGGTCCCGGGTTCGAATCACAGTAAGGGAATTTATTTGTGTGATGAGCACAGATATTTGTTCCTGAGTCATGGATGTTTTCTATGTATATAAATATTTATATATTATATATATTGTTGTCTGAGTACCTGCAACGCATGCCTTCTTGAGCTTACCGTAGGACTCAGTCGATCTGTGTAAGAATGTCCTATAATATTTATTTATATTTATTTAATTTATTTAATAGTACATATACGAAATCTGTATTTTTGTTCGGAAAAACCTGTCTTGCTTTAGAACAATTACTATGACATCAAAGCGAAGTGATTATAGGAACAAACTTTTTATGCCGCTGACAAATATATCTCTTCCTAAGAAGAATGTTTATGGAATGGCAATACAAATATTTAATTGTCTCACTGATCATTTTAAGGAACTCCCATTTAATTTATTTAAAAGAAAATTGTATAGACATTTAATGGAATGTACCTATTATTCTGTTAATGAGTTTTTAGAAAAGTGTGATTTATAAGTAAGGAATTGGCCATTGATTATAGTATTTATAGTGTATTTAAAATGTGTTATTAAATTAATTAATTTGAATATAATTGCAAAATCATTTATATTATATTTAATTTATTTTGATAATTTTTAGTTATTAGTGCTAGACATTTAATTAATTTGTGCTATTTAAATTATACCTAAGAGCGCATGCTTGTACATATAATGTATACAAGCTAAGTTAGTTATAAGGATTAAATATTTGAACGCCAAACTGTGGTAAAATAAGGATTGAAATGAAAATGTATTGCCCATCTATTATGTACCCTTATTTATACAAATAAATATTTTTGATTGATTATTTAAATGTGCCTTCTTCTTCCTCGGTTCCTCATGACTGAGGGTCGCGACCACATGTTATTTTGCGTACGAAGGCTCTCCATTTTGCACGGTCTTCTGCAGCAGACTTCTGCTTTAAATGTGCCTAAACACAAAATGTATTGCTTCAAATGCCGGTCTGGTCTTAGGCGCATTTTCAGAATTTGGGACCCCCCAATTAGCGTAAGTCGTTAACAAAAATTAACTCACTGTCAGTTTTGTGAATATAATTAAGCATGAAATTTCAAAAAAAAATTGTTATTGTGTTAATTACATAAACTTTAAGCGATAGTCTACATTCAGAATGTGAAAAAAGTAACTTTTTTATACAGATTTTATGTTTACATGTCGTCACAAAACTGACAGCGAGTTAATTTTTGTTAACAACTTACGCTAATCGGGGGGACCCACATTCTGAAAATCCCCTTAGATAGTCTGGATAAAAAAAGTGCTGACGGCCTAGCGGTAAGAGCGTGCGTCTTTTAATCCGGAGTACGCGGGTTCGAACCCCGGCTCGTGCCAATGAGTTTTTAGGAACTGTGCGAATTGTCATTTGATATTGCCTGTCGCTTTTCGGTGAAGGAAAACATATTGAGGAAACCGGACAAATCCCAATAAGGTATAGTTACTTTTCGGGTTGGCAGGTCAGATGGTAGTCGCTTTCGTAAAACTAGTGTCTATATTTACGCCAAATCGTGGGATTAGTTGTCAAAACGCCAAAGCGGCTCCGGGGTTTCACGAGCCATGTTGAATGACGGGATAACGCATGGAGGATGATGACGGATGATTTCTAAGCCGATGCCACTGTGTGGACACCCTGGCGCCGTCTCACCTCAGCTCAACCTCAATGAGAGCGGGCGGAGCAGCCGCTGCTGCTGAAGCGGCAAAATGTCGCAAATATATAGCCCTCACGGACCATCATATATTTGCAGCATTTGCAGTCGAAACTCTAGGACCGTGGTGCCCAAGCGCCCACAAATTAACTAGGGAGCTATCAAAAAAAATCTGTGAGATCACCGGGGACCGTAGGGCTGGCTCGTTCCTCGTCCAACGAATTGATGGCATTGCGATCCAAAGGGGGAACGCAGCCAGCCTTATGGGAACCTTACCGGCGGGTTCAGACCTCGGTGACCTTGCCTGGTTAATAGGTACCTTATTTTTTTTTCATATAATTTTAAAATTTTTAGGTATATATTAGTTCCGCGGATCCGCTGACACTGGGGGGCGAGAGCCTAGACTCGGTGTCCAAGTTTGTGTACCTAGGGAGCGTGTTGACTGAGGAAGGTGGAGCGGACGACGACATCGACAGCAGAATAAAAAAGGCGAAGGCTGCGTTTGCTCAGTTAAAGGCCGTCTGGGAGTCAAATGTGCTCACGCGTCGAATCAAGCTTTCCCTCTTCGAATCCATAGTGAAATCTGTGCTACTGTTTGGCTGCGAAACGTGGAGAGTGACAAAGGGCCTAACGAAAAAGCTCCAAGTATTCGTCAACAAGTCCCTGAGGTCGATCCTTCGCGTTTTCTGGCCAAACACTATCCGAAATCAAGACCTGTGGAGTATATGCCAGCAAACACCCATTGACGAGGAAATCGCGACACGAAAATGGAGATGGATTGGACACACTCTTCGGAGAGGGGGAAGAAATAATGCGAGCATTGCTTTCGACTGGAAACCGCAGAATGCAAGCCGTGGCCCCGGGCGCCCTGTTCACTCATGGAAGCGGTCCGTCGAAAATGAGCTACGAGCGGCTGGTCTGAGCTGGAGCGAGGCCACGAGGGTCGCTGAAGATAGAAAGGCGTGGCGCGAGCTTGTGAAGGCCCTTTGCACCTCTGGGGTGCCTTAGGACTACAACAACAACAACAACAACATTAGTTTTAGTTTTGTACTTCGTTATAGTTTTAGGTTAATTTTTATTACTAAGTTTCCATTGTATTGTGCAAATTAAAATTTAAACTGCTTAATAAGCCGATGCTCCTGAAAGCTTCAGTGATCAGGTAGGCAAGCATGGTCGCGCGATAAAGTATAGAACATCAGGCCGTCCCTTTCGCACTATTCGTAAGTGCGATAGGGACGGCCTGATGTTTTATCGTTTATCACGCGACCATGCCATCGGTGCAGGGCTTCTAGTATGTTGCCCACGGCTGGAATCAAACCAGTATCTACATGACCACAGTGACTACAGTACCAGTGACTAAAATGTCATATGGTCACTTTTTCTTAATAAGTATATTGCATTTATTTCAGATTCCACCCGGATGCGGCGCCAGTGTGACAGCCGCCAGCATAAACAGAGTTATAGTTAGCAGGTGTGAGCTTCCTGTGAAGGTCCGGCGCTATGCGCAGGCGACGATCGTGTGGGGCCATACAACGTGCGGGGATCACTTTTTATTGAGTTGATCACTTTTTTATGAAGAAAAACATCGTATGATCTGATACAATACAATACAATACTCTTTATTGCACACCTCACATAGTTTACAAGTAATGCACAAGAAACAAAAACAATTATACAGAGGTAACACAGGTGGTCTTATCGCTTAAGAGCGATCTCTTCCAGACAACTTTTGGGTGATCTTCGGGAATGTCAGATAAAATTCAGTTTTGTAAAATTGGTACTAAAATCGTATCTAAAACTACGGAACCAAGCCTATGTTAATTCTTGGAATTAAAAACCAAAATCCCCAGGCTCTCATAACTCGCCCGGCCAAGGCAAGGAAGATGTTTGAGTAACATAGTAACGTGTTTAATCAGATTTTAGACATATCCATTATCCACTTAGTTCAAGTCTGAGATCATATGAGCTTGTATTATAATGTTTTAAGTTAGCCGACAATATTGATTAACATTTTCTAAAAATAATACACAAAAGACATTTCGAATTCAGTATACAATATTTGCAGTTTTACTAGGCTAGAAAGACCCTTAGGACGATAAATTAGTTGCAGATGTTCATTTATACATGTTCACGTATACACGAACTAACGGACTACTTAGTTCAGGAACTAGATAAGGGTAATAAGACAATCGGTATCTTCTTGGACCTTGCAAAAGCATTTGACACCGTTTCTACTGAAATCTTACTGCACAAGCTTGAATTACTTGGTATAAGGGGCACACAAAACAAATTAATCGCGAGCTACTTAGACGAAAGAACCCAATGTGTAAAAATAGATAACATTATCAGCTCAGACTTAAAAAACACAGTTTTTGGTTTACCACAAGGAAGCGTTTTGGCCTCTACCCTATTTTTGGTTTATATTAATGACTTATGCAATCTAAATTTAGACTGTGGCAAAATTATTTCATACGCAGATGATACTGCCCTACTTTTTTCCGCAAAGTCAACAAATGAGGTACACGATCATGCCCAGCACGGATTTAATATTGTAACTAACTGGCTAAAACTTCACCTACTAACATTGAACTCTGACAAAACGAATTTTATAAGTTTTGCCATGCGGAAATCCTACCCGATGCCCAATAATCTAAAACTCTACGCACATACTTGTGAGGATACAACAAACAACCATTGTTTATGCCCGTCTATAGCCTGTACAGATAAAATTAAGTATCTAGGAGTGATGATTGATGAAACCCTCTCTTTTAAAAATCATATTGAAGTACTGTGTAATAGAGTTAGGAAATTAATTTATGTATTCAAGAAACTTCGTTCTATCAGTGAACACAACTTAATCAAGCAAGTTTACTTTGCCCTGTGTCAATCGATACTAACATATTGCATTTCATCTTGGGGTGGCACAGCTAAAACCACTCTATTAAACTTAGAAAGAGCCCAGCGAGTTTTTTATACCCTACAGATCTTCTTTATCAATCATGTCAAATACTAACTGTTCGTCAATTGTTTATTTTAAGCGCAACATTAAAGCAGCATGGCCGAATATCCTTCAACACAGATTATAATAACAAAAGGCGGAAAGATATCGTTTGTAGTCAAACCGTACATAGAAAACACGTTTTCTCATCTAGATTTTTCGTCTTTCTGGGGCCATTTCTATACAACAGGTTAAATGCAAAATTAGACATATCCACTTAGCTATGTTTGTTGTAAAAGTGCTCTACGACGAGGCCTGCAAAATATGACGTACGATGATACAGAAAAGTTACTTATGGTCGTTAAATAATTACCTATTGAATATACAATGAATATATATGTAATGTAATAGTTCGGAACCTACGAAAATAAGTCTTGTGTTTATTTTCTTATAAGTTTTATTTTAGTGAATAATTAAAAATAAATCACTAATTTAGTCCTTCCTCTGCCTGAAACACAGGAACTATCCTAGCTCAGGCATTTGTATAAAACATCTCTTATATGTATAACAATTCTTAGCCTTTAAGAACAATCACTGTATAATTATGTTTTTATTAATAAATTATTTATTTGTATTTATTTGTATTATTTAACACATTAACTGCCAGACAAATAACCTAACCACCAAATTATAATTTTGAAAGAAACCCCGACATAGTAGTTAGACCAATTTTCATGAAACATGGCTAAGAACTAAATCTAAATCGAAAAACAAAAAAAAAACTAAATCTAATTCGGTCCATCCGCTCGGGAGCTACGATGTCACTGACAGACGCACACACAGACAGACACACAGACACGCCATACGGACAACGAGTGCTCAAAAAAAGCGGAGCCCCCCCGATGTGCGACCTGCAGATTTTTCAAGAAGCCCCACAATCACAAAACAGGTGACCTTGAATGTCCTGCCAAGAAACAGGCTGAGCAGAGATACATAAATTCTATAGATTATGAAGGCGCCTGCTGAGCGCCACTCCTAAGATCGCTTCTTGACTTTACACACAAGGTATACATACTAGGTTATATTTATATTTTATTTATTCTTTAGCTTCATTTATAACAGATCAATGAATACAACTATAATTAGCGATTTAGATACATTTTCAATATCACCTACCTATGTATTCTTACGCTGATGCGATAAAGTACAACTGTTGACTCATCAAAAATGCTAATAAGCAATAAGTATTAAGTATATTACATATGACTCATCAAAATGCTAATAAGCAATAAGTATTACATATGGCTTACCATCTTTTTTTGCTGTACTTTTAGAATTATGATAGTTTTAAGTAGGTAACCTAATCTATTTATAAATCTGTAATGTAATTTATTTATTTTTTAGTTGAATACCTATGCAATGCACATGATATTATCAAATAATTTCCCTGTTTTAGTTTGTAAGTTATTTTTTCTGCCTAAGATACAGGATCTCCCTAGTTCAGGCACGGACATGGTGAAGCCTTTTTTGTGTTAATATAGTTTATGCCCTGTTTATAACTGCTATTTTTGGTACATGAATAAATGATTTTTTTTTTTTATACTTATACCAAGCCGTCGTTTTTACGTTGGGGGTTAAAAATGGCATACTACTCCAGAAACTGATCGGTATCTAAAACTCTAGCGGGTTGTCTGACATATAAGAAAGTTCCCGAGCGCCCACCAAGCGGATTTCTGGCCGTGAATGTGTTAAAAAATACTTAAATAATACCTAAACGTTACCATTATACCGTCTCATCTATACGTATTATAGCCTAAACCAATTTGCAGTAAAATAGCACTAATTTTACGTTTACCATGAAAAATCAGACATGACAAATGATTTTAACCGACCGCTCCCAATTCTCATAAATATAACCGTTTATGATATCAAGGTATTTAAGTTCCTAATTGGGTGTAAAAGCAAATCAGCGCCGACAATGAAAATCTGCACATCGCCGGTTACAATAACCGCTTATAATAAAAACGCTCGTCACTGTTTAACGATCGATCGCTCATTTTATGGCCGCCATGTGCTTTCATTTAACTACAGTTACCACGCATAGAACAAAGACGTATATATATCTCCGTATAGACAGATAAAGTATAAGAAAAAACGTACATCGGAACCATCAAGAGTAATACAACGTGTATTTTGATAATTACCGCAAACTTTAACCAGACGACCAGGGTTTTAGAGCTAAGAACCCATACAACAAGTAATTAAATAGTTATAAGTTTGGTCTTAACTATCATAGCATAATTAATTAATAGTTATTTGTTATACAAGGGGGCAAAGTTGTATTTTAACGCCGAGTGTGGAATTGAAAAACGAGCAAGTGAAAGGATTCTATAGTTGAACCACGAGCGAAGCGAGTGGTTCGAGAATAGAATCCTGAACTTGCGAGTTTTTTTACACACGAGAAGTAAAATACATTTGCACCCGAGTGTAACACAAAACTTTTCCCCCTCACTACCCATATAACCATAATCGGTCGCCGTTCCTACGCAAATCCTCCTATTTTGTGTACACACAGGTCTTCGGGTCTCAATGCTTAGTCGCAGTACGGTCGACGTTTAGTCGCGGCGACCCAAATGGGGACGATTGGTAACAGGCACAAATGGTCACAGAAGTGTGCACTACGCGTGCACACATTGTTACCGTTTGGCGACTACTTTCCCAAAATCATTCGTTCATTTCATTCTTTTCAAATGGCGACTGTCAGAGACGTGAGGGACGTCAAAGTAAAAATGAAATAAAATCATTTGACATTAAGATGTAATGGCGTAAGAATTTGTTAAAGATAAATATTGTTTGCATTTGTAATATAATGTGGGCCATACCATGGCCAATTAAATTGCTCGAGTGATTTCATAAAATAAGTCTAAATTTATCAACGCGCCATCAATTTACCTCAGTTTAACCAGTAATAATATTATTGACTACTCGGTGTTTGCGTGTTATGTATATTGATTGGTGAAGTTTTAGTGCTCCGGTGCATATACTATACTGAAATAATAAAAATAATGCCTAGAAAACCAATAAAGTTGTTAAAATATGGATTAAGACGGTAATATTCCATGTAAAAACCAGTCGCCAAACGGTCACCAAACGGTCGACAAACTGTCGCAAAACTTTATTACGCAAACGTTTTTATTGGCAAAACTTATATCCCAAAAACATGTTTTGTCAAAATTTCACATCGAAAATTTCGTGAAAATTAGGCGTTTACATTTTCATTTCTACGGGATCCATTTCATGTACCGAAGATTTTTTGCATTTAACTTAAAATCTGTCAAATGATAATTTCAGTTTTATTCCCAAGTGCTTCAGTTGGACAAGAAAAGTTTTCTCAACTTTATTTTTGTCAAATTGATTACTGGACAAAATTATTTTGTCGACTATTTTTTTGTCAAAAAATGTTTCTACAAATTACACCATGCAAAACCACGTTTGACAATAAATATTACCAGGCATAAATGAAATGTAATGATTCTATTAGTATTGTAACAGAAAACTCGTGTGTGACAGAGTCAGTTTAGGTGCGACGACGAGCGAAGCGAGGAGGAGCGTGTTAGGTTGACAGTGAGCAAACCAGAAATGACTTTTGAAAGTAATTAAAAATTAATAGAACATAATGGTCTTGAAAACATCAGGTTTCGTTTAATAAAATATATCCGAACATGTAAGTGAAAATGTCATCCTTGACATTTTCAGCAGGAGGAAAAAAGTACGACATACACATTATTTCACACAAATCTTGGACACAAAGTATAAAATCAACAAACAAATTTCTAGTGCGCCATTTAATTAAAATATATTGGGAAATGGAAATTTTGCCAAACAATACCTTTGACTAAATATTTTTTGGTAAAATGAAATTTGACCAAGTAAATATTTTGGGAAACAAATACTTGCCAAAAAAAGTTTTGCTAAATGTCAATTTGCGATAAGTTGTTTTGCCAAACGTTTATTTGGGAAATGATAATTTGGGAATAATAGTTTGGGATGTGAAACTTTGGGAAACGTTTTTTGGCGAATCGTCAGTAAACCCATTTGACAGTTAGTTACTGATTTAAAGATTTTGCGACTGAAATGGTTGTATGGGTGTAGCGAGGAAACTACAACGCAAAAAATGCGTTTATCACTGCTTCCAGTAGTTCCACAGGTGGTAAATCATCTTTATTACTAGATTCACCTACTTATATCAATTTTAAAGCAGTTAATTTGACTTTATTCAAGGTTAAACTACTTTACCCACTAGTGGATAAAATGCGTTTTTACCCGCTGGTATTAAAGGACAAAACACGTGTTTCTGAGCTAGTGAGGGGAAAAATAAATTGAGCAGCAATGTGGCCGTTCAAGTTTTACCCAAGGCAGTAATGTTCCACTTTAAAATGTATTCGAAACCTATTGGTGTATAACTGTTCATAATTCTAAGGTAATTAAGTCTAATTTGTGTAAAAGCAAATAAGCGTTACAATTAAATGTGTGCTCGCCGCCGAAAAACGCTCGTCATCTGTTTAATGTGGCATTGATCGCTCGTTTCGTGGCCGACGGCGGCACGTGCCGCTAAAAATAGCCTTGTTTAAGGTGTGAACATCACATGTGATTTATAAGGTTAAATTTAAAAAAATAGGTTATATTTTTAGTCCGAAAAGTAGATTTACGGTAGGCTTGTACTTATTGCATGCTTGTATGGAATGTATGGATTTAATATTTATCCTAAAATACATATTTTTAATGCTATAAATGGGAAATTGTGTGTGCCGGTTTGTTTGTCCGCCTTTGAAGGCAAAACAGAGCGACGAATTGACGTGATGTTTCAAGTGGAGATAGTTGAAGGGATGGAAAGTGACGTAGGCTACTCTTTGTGCCTTTCTAACGCGCCACTTCCCTAAAATGGGGGATGGATGTTTGTATGGAGCACTACCAAGGAGTGTAATTCCTTGCCGGCGGCTATATTCCCGAGCTCATATAACCCGGCAACCTTCAAATCAAGAGTGAACAGGCATCTTCTGGGCGAGCTCACTCCATCGTAGGCCACGTCTTTGCCTTTGGCTAGTCTGTGGCCAAGAGTAAGCCCATTTATAATTTTAAAAAATCTAAATTTTTTTCGAATGTAACGCGAGCGAAAGCGTGGGCAAAAGATAGTCGTAAAACAAATACCATCTAGCATGGTCGCGTGCTGCGTCATTTTCACGTTTCATAAGCCTCTTCTTCTTCAGTCGTTCCCTTAATGCTGAGGATCGTGACGTCATGTCATTCTGTTGAAGACTAGGTCCCTCCATAGGCGTCTGTTCCTCGCTATGGCCTCGTGCAGTTTTAATCGTATGTGTGCAGTAATTTGAGCACACCATCTAGTAGGGGGAGGTGCCTGAGGTCTCGTGCCTTCAACTTTGCCCGTCATAATTATTCTCTCGAGGCTATCTGGCGGGCGACGTGAGATGTGACTGAAATAACTAAGGATTTGGTCCTGGGTCCTGGCAAATTGTTGACAGCCGGCGCTTTATGCGTAACTCTTCAAGTATGGACTGGTTAGTGCGCATTGCCATCCATGGTACCTATCCGTAAAAGCCGGCGCCAGCACAACATCTCAAACGCATCGTTACTTTTTCAAATTTGCTCGGATGGTGCATGTTTCTGAACCATACATAAAAAATATTGGGAACACCAGGGAACGCACAAGTCTAAGTTTTATAAGTGCGAGAGGGACATTCTATATCACACTAGACTGCTAGGCCTGAGAGTTCATATACTAAGTTACTAGAATTAGCAATTGAGTATTTCAAAGAAAAATGACACTTTTGATGTTGACAGATCAGTATCGTATCGTTATTACATCTTAAAAACATTGGTCGAATCGTAATTACACGTTCCTACCTCTAAAAAAACTAGCAGTGTGACCTGTCTTCGCTTTCATCTCCCCAAATAAGCATCCGTAAACAAGAAAAACCAAGAAATATCAAAGATAAATCGAAACAGAAATAACTCTATTGAAGTCTGTATGGTTTCATCTTTTTTTTGACTGCTAGATAGAGCTATAGTCTATGAGCTAAGTTCAACTTTATCGACTTATTTATATTTTGATCGGAATTTGACACGACCTTTTTATTCATTTACGCTGATTGCCTGGTGAGTGATGAATTTCTAAATGTAATCACACATGTTACAACGGAAAAGGTTTTTGCCATGCCACACTAATCTCCATTGATAAATGTTTGAATGTATAGAGTTTCAGCTTTAGTTTCGGTTTTGACCGGTTTCGGCTAAGTAGTTTCGGTAAGGCCGAAAGTTTGATTTTAGTAGAAACTATGGCAAAATGAAACCTGCAGTTATGGATAAAAGTAAAGTTTAATTTTGACGACCGGTCTTGTCTACTTGGCCTAAGCCGATGGTCCCGGGTTTGAATCCCGGTATGGGCACTAAGTTGTGTGATAAGCACAAATATTTCCTGATTCATGGCTATATTTTATGAGTTTCTATTTACAGATTGAGTACATAATTATATATCGTTGTCTAAGCATCCACAACACGAGCTTCTTGACTTTACCATGGGACTCAGAATAAAATGAATGAATGAAATTTCTATAATGTAATTTTATTATTTATATTATACAGGGTGTAACAAAAATGGTGGTGATCCGTTTAAGGGCGTATTCAGTATCGTATTCTCATCAGGAAAAAGTAGGATAAAAATTTTTTTTCGCAAAAATTTTTTTATCTTTGTATGGAGATTCGACCGATTCGCGCGGCCCGGCTCATACAAAAGTGAAAATTTTTTTAGCGAAAAAAAAAATTTTCTACTTTTTCCTGATAAGAATACGATACTGAGTACGCCCTTAAACGGATCACCACCATTTTTGTTACACTCTGTATTGTATTTAGACTGAACACGACTTACTAAATATTTCGTGAACATTCCCGGTCCGTCGTTATAAATAAAGTAATTATAAACTGTTGACTGTAAGTGACTACCCTTTCCGAGACTAGCTCTTAGTTTATTTTGCTTTGAGCTAATAATATCTCTGTTATTCTAAACTAACTAGCGAAGGTTCTGGGAATCACAGACAAGACGCAGACTTGCTGTAAACTGTTATTACTGTGTGTTGTCTGAGTACCTGCAACACAAGCCTTCTTGAGCTTGCCGTGGGACTCAGTCAATCTGTGTAAGAATGTCCTATAATATTTATTTATTTATTTATTTATTTGTATGTTAAATATACATGTTTATTTTCATATGTTTAATATGCCTTTGTTTCATATATATGACAACTTTCAAAGTGATTGGGAACAGATGCAAAGGTATGTCTGTCTACTATTGGCTTAGCTACCAAGTCATAAAATATGATTTGAAAAATTACACTATACGTACGCATAACTTATAAGTGATGATGTAAACAAATTGGTGTTATCTGTAATGATTCCTCACTCGGTCCCAGCGCGGGACTAATGTAATGGCCATGCGAAGGTTGAAATGCTAGTACACGATATTGTCATTCAGTTGTACATGGGACATTTTTTTTCTCCTTTTCAAAGATGAACGTCGAAGTTTAGCTGCTGCAGCAGTATTTACGCCATGCCTAGTAATCTAGTAATCCACGCTATCTAACCTTCGTTACCGCAAAATTTTAGCAAAAAAATCGTTATTTGATACAAAACACGAACAGTTCCACACTATAGAATGAGTAAACAACTACTAATCGTATCCATCGCCATTTTATTTTATTTCAAATACGTTACACAGTATGACAGTAAAAACCAAAGCACTGAGTAACTAAAAATACATAAAAGCATAACAAATAAACACATAAAGACACATCACAAATTATCTAACTATGTAGGAGGTAGGGCATAGCGAATGATATTCCGCTTTGTGTGGTAGGGCACAGCACAGCGGATATCGTCTCGCTCGAATCTAGAGCAGAGCCCAACTGGGGAAGTACCTCCGCCTTACAGAAGACCGCAGCCAAATAGCACTAGACCCTACTCATAGTGTTATGTTCCTGCCGGTGAGTAAGGCTGCCAGAGCTCAACGAGGGTGCGGTGTGCTGATGACGGGAGGACTTACGGAACTAACTTGTTCCGTCTATTGTCCTTTGAGTCGTCGGCAACCCGAACCCTCCTTTGAACTTGTACACTCCTTTTTGCTGTGTACTTAACACAGCAAAAGGGAGTGTACAAGTTTCTAATGGGGTGGCAACGCGCATGTGACACTGTTTGAGTTGCAGGTGTCCATAGGTTACGGTGACCGCTTTACATCAGGCGGACCGTATACTTGTTTGCCACCGACGTAGTATAAAAAAAAAAAATCTAGATTTAGGTGACAACGTAACGTCGAGGCTTCGTTGCGTCGTCTGTCCGGGCGTAGAATTCGGCAGGTTGCCCCGGAACCGTCGAAAGACTACACCCTTCGGCCAGAAGTCTGCACTCGCGATGTTGTCCTGCAGCGGCCGCGGCACGCGCACAACAAACGAGCTGAAGTGCACGTAGCGGCGCGACTGCAGCTGCTGCACCCTCAGCACTCACTGCATAAGCCAACCGACATCACTGTGGTCTCCACATTGTTCTTCCCATCTCAGTCGGCCAATATTTTAATGGCCCGTCGAGTACAACCATATATGGGCCATTTTTTTCAAAGTGATCCACCCCTTTTTTTGTAACATGGGTTTTTTTTACGCGATTCAGCGCACTCAGAATCGCGAGGTCTTTCGATCCTGATTTCCATACATCTTTCAAACCTTCCATTCCGTTACCGCTACACAAAATGTATGAAAAAATGGTAACGGAATAGGAAAAAACCTTGGGACATTTTTTTTTCTCCTATTCTCCTATAGAGCTCGTCAGTCGTGATTCTGAGTGAAAACCACATACAAATTTCCAAATCCAAAAAAAAAAGTGTGGTAGACAACTTAAAAAAAAAAGTCCCATATTTAATATTTCATTACAACGCCCCATTATTAGCAAGCTCTACATATTCACCTATAAATCACAATGAGGTAGAACTAAGTACTACATCTCGAGACGTGTTTCCTGTCCTGCGAAGTAGGGTTTGATTTATTTTGCCGTGCTATTTCCAGTTTGGGAAGAAAAATGGAAATAATAAGTGTTAAACTTTGAACAGCGAACGGTAAATAAATTATACTTGTAACTAGAACTATAAAGCGTGTACTGTTTAGTAACGAATCGCCTGTAAAATGTACGGCGAATATTTAAAATAAGTAGGTATTGTACGGAATAGCAACTGACATCGAATTGAAAACGATACTTTTATGTTGTGGTAAAAAGTAAATTGGAGGATTGAGTTGTTTGCGATCGTATAAAGCTTGTAATATTAAAAGCAATATTAAAAGTCTTTATAAGAACACCATAAAATAAATTCCAGAAAAAACCCAAACACAGTGGCATTTGCTTTTGTATTTGAATTAATCAAGTGTTCTATCGAAGGCTAACGCAAAGTCATTTAATAATAAGGCTCGAATTAAAATTGGTAAATATTGTATGGTAACGCGGTTATGCTGTGATGTTTGTAACTCTTTATTTGACTCAGGAAAAATTTGTTGGGACCTTGTAATACGAGCAAATAGTTAAAACACAGTCCCGCGTTGGGCGCCAGAATTACGTTTTAGTATATTCAGTGTATTAAAAGTACATTACCGTACAAGTGCGGAAAATAGGAAGATAAAAACGAGTGGCGATAAATTAACTCACGGCCGGAGGGAGTGTTTTACATCGACACGAGTTACGAATTTCCTTATTGCACGTGTATCGTACGACCTGTTTCGGTAGAGTTGGCCCTCTGAAGTTTCGACCTCAGCAAAAATCTCTACTGAAAAAATCTGTACTGAAAAATATAATTATTTTACGTTGTCAGAAGACGTTATATTTTTACAGAAATATGTAATTTTAAACTCTAGTTCAATAGGCGAGACGACTAAAAAAAACTAATTAGTCCGTCAGTTAGATTATAAAAGATTGTAGACACGTATTTTTTCTTTTTTTTTGTAAAAGAAAAATGACGACGGTACAGTGCGTTGAAGTTTCGCGTGACGTCACGCCTAGGTACAATTATTACTTAGAAGTGACGTCACAAGCCCCCACTCCGGAACTTTGATGCTCTATATCTTTGTATTTTTTCATTAATTAGAAAAAGCGAAAAATATGTGTTTAGTATTTTTGGACGGTCTAACTGACGGACTAAACAGAATGCCATTTTTTTATGTAGTCGTCATCCCTATTATCAATATATGGACAGATAAACAAACATGCTCATATTATGTATTTTACTTTTTCACAACTGACCTCACTATTTCTGTTCCAAATTTGTCCATATCCCATTGAGTCCCGCACTCGGCTGTAACCCCAAAAGGCCAGATTTGGTCCGCTGCCATCCAATAAGCATTGACTCCATCCGCGCGAGTGTATTTAATTGAATCTTTCGCATCATATCCAATAGTCCAAGAGCTGGATTTATTTATCAGGCGATACCTTGAGGTTTTAATTTTTTCAATATTCATTCAATCATTTAATTAATTTATTTTTATAACAATAAAATATGGTGTTAAAAAACTATCTAACTAATTATAGGTACAAAGTTATAATTTAAGTATACATACTAAGCAATGTCAGTAAACAAATACCTTTCAATATTAAAGTTAAACACTAAACAAGTGAAAAATATAATTGAAATAAAATCATATTCCAAGAGTTTAAAAACAAAATTTTAACAAATAGATATATTATTTTAATCCAGACAAACAGTACCTGGGATTTATTTACAATATGAAAATCTGTTCAATGAATCCATACTTAATACTTACTAATATTATAAATGGGAAAGTGTGTGTGTCTGTTTGTTTGTCCGTCTTTCACGGCAAAACGGAGCGAAGAATTGACGTGATTTTTTAAGTGGATATACAGGGTGAAACATGGGTCGTGAACAGTAATTTTTGTTTCTATTGCAGTATTTTAAGGCAAATTCATTGCATTAACTCTTTAAGCAAACAATAAAACTTATTTGATATTCATTTAAAATAGGAAAAATACCAACCTTATGGTCACCCTATCCGGGACTAGACTGTAGCTTTAAGTGTATGTACTTAAAATTACTGTTATGTAGATTTATTTTATCAATCGAGTACCTACTTAGACTCTCAAACAAGATCATCTGTGTATTCCAAGAACCTACATTATGCACTTAATGTAAACACACTTGGCATTGGTTGTTACCATATTTTATTTTGAAAAAAAAAATGATCGCTAATTTTACACGTACTTTAATAAATGTTCAAAATGATCGCCTCCTAATTCATTACACAACTGTGCCCGTCTCCGGTGGTTGTCTTTGACTCTCCTCAGCACGAATTGGTCGGCTATTACTTCGTTAAAAGCGGCTATAATTTTAATACGCAGCTCTGCCACTGTATCGGATACCTGTTCATAAACCCTTCTCTTGATCTCACCCCATAGGTAAAAGTCCAAAGGCGTTAAGTCAGGACTACGCGGTGGCCATTGTATGGGTCCATTTCGGCCTATCCAGCGCTCGGGGTATTCGTTATCCAAGTAATTACGGACGTCACGTTGAAAATGAGCAGGTGCTCCATCTTGCTGATAATGTAAGTTCACTAAATCCTCCTCAGGCACTCCTTCTAGCAATTCGGGGAGTACCTGCTGTAGGAAACGGAGATAGTTCGCCCCATTCTGACGCCCTTCAATAAAGTGAGGGCCAATCACTGTATTATTGATGATACCCGCCCAGACATTCACACTGAACCTCACCTGATACGCATTCTTTCGCACAACCTGTGGGTTGTGTTCGCTCCACCAATGTTCATTGTGTTGGTTGAAAAGTCCGATCCTCGTAAATGTCGCTTCGTCGGTCCATAAGATGTTTGTATCTTGGTTTTGCAACAACCACCGACAAAATTCTACCCTTTTTGCGTAATCTGCTAACACGAGATCCTGTACGGGCTGAAAATGAAACGGGTGTTGGCCAGACGCATTAAGCAAACGCCACACGTACATCTGGTTTACACGAAAGCGTCTGGCAGCTTGTCTAGTACTCACTTGTGGATTTCTATTAAAGAAGTTCCGTATCCGCCTGTGCAAGTATTCCGGACGAATAATCTGCCATCTGCCCTCCTCTGGCCTGTGCGTGCGCTGGAACAGTAAACTGTCCGTACTGCCGGAGATTATGAATCATACTGCGAATCAGGTTGTGTGTCGGGACTGGTGACTCTGGGTAACGTTCGCTAAATGCTTGTCTTGTTTGCTCTGTACTATTAGTTTGAGCGTAAAATCTTATCATATCGTAACGTTCAATAAAAGTATAAGGATACGCAGGCGGCATTGTAAACGAGAATTATTACTTTTCAATAAAAATTCGTTGCTTGATGTTATGACTTTTGAATTTGCCATTGTCAATAAATATTTTTTTTGGTTCTTACCAGCCAATACAAAGAGGTTAGATGATGAATGTTATCTAGGTCTATGACAGTTTAACGTAGCAATTAGGGTGACCATGAGACTCAGTAATTTAACAACATTTTTAAAATAAATAATGAACTAACAATGTGTACATATTTCTGCCCCTCATATCGTCCACATGTTTAAGCTAAAGTTAGACAGTAAGAAACACATATTTCTGTTTACGACCCATGTTTCACCCTGTATACTTAGATATACAGGGTGAAATGATAATGAGGATATGAGAAAGAAAGATGTGTGTTGAGATGACCCATGTTTCACCCTGTATTTTTGGCGATTTCAGCGTTGGTCTCATAATTAACCGAGTCAAAAAATACTCGTGGCGTCTTAATAACAATTTTCGGCTTCGCCTCAAATTGTTACCCACGCCACTCGTCTTTTTTGACCTCCTTTAAACGCATGTTGCATAAAATACTATTTCGATTTTGATTTTTTTTTATTTGTCCGGTGCGTTTCTTTAGTGTATGATATTTAATTCAGATTTAATAATAAGTGCTTAATATTAAATTGTTTTAATATGAAAATGCACCTATCTCAAAACATATTGTCCATGCAACGGCGTGAAAACAAGCTGCACGCCAGAAGTTTCAAACTCACAATACTAGCGAAGCTGGAACTTTCTCCTGTACAGGAAATATCGGGATATGGGATTTACACCTCGTATTTTCTATCTGGAGCATTTAGCAGAAAGTTTAACAGAAATACTAGGGACTGTGCGATTTGTTACCAGAACAATATATACTACTGCACCTTATAACACAAAGTTCACCCCGCATCTGTCTGTGTGTGATCGATCACGAACACACACAAACGTGTGTTCGCGATAAACTCAAAAACTTGATTACGGCAGGGGCGGCTCACTCCGCGATCCTATCGCCGCGCTACAAGTACATGCTGGCGGCCGCGAGTTCGCGGCCTAATCAGGGGTGGGCGTTTTTACGGAACGCACGTTCGCACATTGTTAGTATTGTTAGGTACTTTACGTCGCGAGTTTTTTTTTGAGGTTTTTTTTTTTTTTTATTTCGTTATAAACAAAGAAAAAAAAAAAATTACAACAAGTTTTGTACTTATCTGCCAAACTGCACAGCAGTTTGTTGGCAGAAAAATTATTCTACCCTCCACCATTTATGTTGAACCACTTATTTTAATATATGATATATGATGTTAATATATGATGTCCGCGTGTGGGATGGCTAATAATGATTGGTTAAATAAACATTATGAAAAAAATTATTACCATAGGGCATTCTTACACAGATCTACTATTAATTGAATCCCACAGAAAAGTTCAGTGAGGCTATATTTACCTATAGAAAGTACCCAAGTCTTGAATATAATAGTATGACATTTTATCTGATTATTAATTCGATTTAATCCATAGGCAACCCTATCGCCGGACGCCGCGCACGTGCGGCTCGTTTCTTTGTAAGAGTTTTGTAGGCATTTAAAAAGGCGGCATTTCGAGGACATCAAAGCAGTGGGCCTTCTGTACTTGTACTATTATATATTCTGTGATTACGGTTTTATACGCTTTTCAGAATACCTTCAATAAATTTTGAGGAAGGTTCAAATACGTAATTTGTTGAGGTTTTATTTCAATTGATCGAAATATGACATGAGATGATCTATTCACATACATGAAAAAATATTCTTTCCAAATTTTGTTGCTTTGTATGTATGAAACCATACCTATTTATTTCCAATAATGTCAAGAAATGAGTTGGCACATAGGATTAACCTATAGCACTCCACCTTTTGTAAAAACATTGACAAATCTCCAAGGATCTCCATAAAACTGTTCCGAAATAGGCACTTCTGGGCACGTAGCCAAATGCACAAACGCTTACGGTAATATCGCTATCTTTATTATATATTTTTTTAACCCCCTAAGCAAAAACGACGGGGTGTTATAAGTTTTACGTGGCTATCTGTATGTCTATCTGTGTGTGTGTCTGTCTGTGGCATCGTAGCTCCCGGACGGATAAACCGATTTGGATTTAGTTTCTTTTTGTTTGAAAGCTGAGTTAGTCGGGAGTGTTCTTAGCCATGTTTCATGAAGATCGGTCCACTATGTGGCTGTCGGGGGATTTTTCAAAATTTTAATTTTGTGGTTAGGTTATCTCATATAATAATGTAAACGTATGTATATTTGTATATTTCATGTATTGTAGCTATTGACGAGTAAAAGAGCCCTTGTGGTCTACTTGCTGAGTAAACGTTTGTATTTTTCGTCTAAAGTTGCCGTCAATAGAAATTGCGAACAATGTAAACATACCAGTCAATGTAATATCTGTATTCTAGCACTCTTTGGTTGTTTTAGGATCATCATGTGATGCACATTGACTAATGACAGTGTTTAGCCAGTATTTGACGAGTTATAAAGGAAACTAAACACAGTTCGAAATTTTGACTACAGGTTTGTTTACATTGTTCGCAACTTTTATTGACGGCGACTTTAGCGTCAACGGTTGTCATTCGGCTAGGCCGGCTGCCCGCGCACGTTCTGAAACAAGTCGCGACAAACGCCCCGCTATATTTATTTCTAGTCGTAAAGCGTTCGCATTGTCACGTATTTCATATGTTGTACATGTGCTGTTAGGTTTTATTGGTTTCGGAACGGCCTTGCCAGCAATCTAAGTCCGTTACAGTTTTTTTGCGGAAGGATTTATGTGGCGTTCAAAGTTAAAAGGATCTTTATACTTCATACATTAAGGGAAAATTTATCAGAATATCTGTTGAAAGGAACACAAAAAACTTTAAGCATGCAAATGCAAATGTGTGACATAGGCTCATCAGCTGAATAGCTGCTCGCCTATAATTGAATAATAATAATAATAATCGTGATGTGGTGGCAGTAGACGGAAACCTCACGCCGCTCTCCTTGGCGAAAGAGAACTGGCGCAAACCTGTGGTACTAAGTACTGCGGACCGCAAGGCGGTATGGGAGAGCAAGCAGCTACACGGGCGGTTCTACAAGGCCCTCACGGGACCCGATGTACATCTGCTCGCATCGGTGAACTGGTTACGATTCGGGGACCTCTTCGGAGAAACCGAGGGTTTTGCCTGTGCAATTGCGGACGAAGTTATGATGACGAACAACTACCGGAAATATATCCTGAAGGACGGTACGGTCGACATTTGTCGGGCATGCCGCCGTCCCGGAGAGTCACTCAGGCATATTATTTCCGGTTGTTTTTTTTTTTTTATTTTTATTTTTATTTATTGTAAACATAATTTACAGCATTACAGTCGAAACCAAAGCACTGTACAATTCAGTTTAGATATTATTAGGTGATTAACAAAAGAAACAAACATAATATATATAAAATACGATCACCTTTCGTCCATCACCTCACAATACCGCAGACACATTTGATACACAATCATCCATCTGCTTGCAAACACATCACATTCTGGAGCCCATGACAGAAACGAGTTCAACTGATTTAGAGCCCGCACAGCTGGTGAATTTCTATGCGCTACAGTTCGTGTAATTGGGGCTGCTAAAAGGTTGTGCTTTCGCGGTCTTAATAGATTTTTGGGCACAAATGGAACACTAAGTTTGACAATTCTTTCTATGAGTTCGGGACAGTCTGTATCGCCGCGTAAAAATCCACACGCTGTAACTAAGACATTGTAATTGCGCCTAACTGCAAGGGAATTAAAACCTAATGATCCTAACAATTGTTCTCATCTTGCTAACGGCGAGTACCTGCACAGACATAATCTCGTAGCCAGGATCATTCACCAGCAACTTGCTCTTCAATACAGCCTTGTGGACCGCGAAGTACCGTATTACAAGTACTTACCTGCGCCAGTTCTCGAAAATGGTCGTACCACGCTCTATTGGGATCGATCTATTATCACTGACAGGACTATTGTAGCCAATAAGCCTGACATTGTGATAATAGATCGACTGCAACGCCGGGCCGTGCTCGTTGACATCACAATCCCCCATGATGAGAATCTCGTGAAAGCCGAGAAGGACAAGTCCAGTAAGTACCTAGACTTGGCTCACGAGATAACCGCCATGTGGGATGTTGATTCAACGATCATTGTTCCGATAGTCGTTTCAGCGAATGGTCTCATAGCGAAGAGTCTCGACCACCATCTTAAGAGACTCTCGCTAGGTGGATGGATCAAGGGCCAGATGCAGAAGGCGGTGATCTTCGACACGGCGCGCATAGTCCGACGGTTCCTCTCTCTGCGGCCCTAACCACCGGCAGCTTGGGTCCTGCCCCGCTGCTGGCGGCACCCTAGGTTAGGTTTTTTATAATGTGTTTATATGTTTTATATTGTTTTGTAAGTGTTATTTTTATTTTACTTTTATACTCATATTGTACAAAACCTAACTTAAGAAGGAAGATAAATAAAAGTCATAATAATAAAATCAGGTGCCCATCTACCGAGTGGCGAGTCACCGCCTGCCTCGATAACTTGTTAACGCAATGTTATGGTAGGTGTCCGGACCTTTGCAATAGCCAATTTTCATAACTCATCCAAACTTCAACCCATAGACCTGATCTATTCTTTCCATTTTATTGACAATAGTTTCCAATGCCTGCTGAAACCGGTTCACGGGTATCTATATGTACCCGTGAATGGGTTCCAGCAGGCGTTCTACATGACATCAAATATCTCCAAGCGCTCTCTACGTGTTGGATCTATATCCCCACGCACGCCTTATAAATGACCGGGCTCGAAAGACCCGAGAGTTTAAAAACGGAGAAACAAATAATAATAATAAGGAGGAAAGCCACGTATGAAGCTAGATTGTATTTTTATGCAGCCAACATTTTGCAGATGTTCGTGGCAAAAGAGCAACATTATTCCACTTTGTAGAACATTGTCAATAAACATTTGTAGTCTGTCAGTCATATCCATATCTCAGAAGCAATAATAAACTAAAATTCATGTTTTCTCAGCTCAGGTAAAATGTGACTTCACCTGCTCTACGGAAGGATGCTCAAACGACGACGACTTTATTTTGCCTTCTTTGACTTTAAATTCATAATGTTGTGTAACATAAGTATGTATTTAAATAGATGTATCATAAAATCTCGGCCCCACGTTGGGCGCCAGTTTTAAGAACAGCCAAAATCCAATCGAAATCTTATTACAAAAGAGCAACGTTCAAATCTCTACACAGTCTTTGACGTCACCTGTACAGTCAAGGTAAAATATAGATCCGAACAAAGTTCCAAAATTATGTATACACGTCTTTATTGCTTATTCGTTAAGGTTGTGGAGACCTGTTTTTGGCACATTGTCTGCATTTATTATATGTACCTTGACTGTCATTATACGCTTCCTGTCATTCCACTCACAGCTTTAAGTACTTTTCACCTCGCGCCCCAATTAGGTAATTAAGCAAAGTGGTTTTAATGACACCTCGCTCACGATTGGCTATTAGGATGATATCTTTGCCGTAGTTTATTTAATGAGTGATCTTAAGACGAAATGTAATGGAATGAACTCATTTAGCAGTTTGTACAAATTTTGTACCTAATTTTAGTTTTGTTTAGAACTGAGATTGATCTTTATTTCTATCTACGTGAACCCATGCTCTGTCTTATTGGTCCAAGAGCTGGCAGGATTTTGGAGTAGGTCCTTGAGGCAACCTGGAAAGGTGCTCAGATGCTTCTCTGATCATAGCCAACATCAGGTCTGCAAGTCTGGCAGCTGGGGAGCGGGGCTTTATCGAGCTATGAATTTTTAAAGATTTAATTTTTTGAGGCCCAAAAAAGGTGTTTGAGGCAACCTGGAATTATTAAAAAGTGAAAATAGAGTTCCTCAGAAGTTGCATAGTATTTATGCCAGATCATTTGGCCGGGTCCTTCACCGTGCCAGAACGGTACAAAGTGGTAAAAAAAAAAATTCCAAAAAAGGTTCTTGAGGCAGTCTGTCATTTTTACCAATGAAGGATGAGGGTCTAAATAGCCATGGAAAAATAAGGCCATGACATGAGGTGGGGTCCGTACTCTGCCATTCGATCTTGAAAGTAATTTTTTTAGTTTTTCGTAAATAACTCGTAAACGGTGGCCCACAGCAAAAAAATATGTTAAACAGAAAATATCTACATAAAATTTCCTACAAGAAAGGTTATGTACGTTTTTTCGATAGGATCAATATATAAATGGATAATTTAGTAAGAAAGTTTTTTTTAATCGATTACATGCTCCGTTTTTCGTCAATACCTCGTAAACGGTGGCCCACATCAAAAAATTATGTTAAACAGAAAATATCTACATAAAATTTCCTATAAGAAAGGTTACATAACTTTTTTCGCTAGGATCAATTTTTTAGTTGGAAAGTATTTTTAAATAGATATTTGGGCCGTTTTTTGTTGATAACTCAAAAACGGTGGCTCACAGCCAAAAATAATGTTAGACAGAATTAATCTACATAATATTTCCTACAAGAAAGGTTCTATACGTTTTTTCGCTAGAATCAATATTTTAGTTGGAAAGTATTTTTAAATAGATTACATGGGCCGTTTTTTGTTAATAACTCGAAATCGGTGGCTCACAGCCAAAACTAATGTTACACAAAATTAATCTACATAATATTTCCTACAAGAAAGGTTCTATAACATTTTTCGCTAGAATCAATATTTTAGTTGGAAATTATTTTTAAATAAATTTCATGGGCCGTTTTTTGTAAATACCTCGTAAAAGGTGACCTACAGCTAAATAAAATGTTCACGAGAAAAAAATCTACATAAGATTTCCTACAAGAAAGGTTCTACGTATACGTTTTTTCGCTAGAATCAATATTTTAGTTGGAAAGTATTTTAAAATGGGCCGCTTTTTGTTGATAACTCAAAAACGGTGGCTCACAGCAAAAAATACGGTATACAGAATTAATCGTCATAATATTTCCTACAAGAAAGTTTCTATAAGATTTTTCGCTAGGATCAATATTTTAGTTGGAAAATATTTTTAAATAGATTTCATGGGCCGTTTTTTGTAAATACCTCGTAAACGGTGGCCCACAGCTGAATAAAATGTTCACGAGAATAAAATCTACATAAAATTTCCTATAAGAAAGGTTCTATACGTTTTTTCGCTAGGATCAATATTTTAGTTGGAAAGTATTTTGAAATAGATTACATGGGCCGCTTTTTGTTACTAACATCAAAAACGGTGCCCCATTACCAGAAATAATATTAAACAGAAATAATCTATATAATATTTGCTACAAGAAACGTTATGTAAGATTTTTCGTTAGGATCAATATTTTAGTAGGACAGTATTTTAAATAGATTACACGAGCCGTTTTTTGCAAATAACTCGAAAACGGTGGTCCACAGCTAAATCAATCTTCAACGGGAATAACAAACATAAAATTTGCTACAATAAAAGTTTTGTACGTTTTTTCGCTAGGATCAATAATATTTAAATAGATTTATTTATTTATTTACACAAAGAAAATTACACAGTATGACAGTATACAAAGCTAAAGCACCGTGAATTTTAAATAAACATTACAACAAGTAACACAAAATTAAATATTAAATAAACAGCAAAATCAAAACATGACGCTCGTATAGCCCGGTCTACTGCCACGAACCATATCTGTTTTT